>NC_061103.1:43243594-43246094 GCF_015104395.2 Macrobrachium nipponense
CATTTTGCTTGTAAGGCAAATGCCCCTACAGTGGACCTGAGTGTGTTGTGTGTGTGTGTGTGTATGTGTGTCTGTGTGTGAGTGGATGGGCGGGTGCGCGCGCGCGCATGTGTGGATCAAGCATTAACTTCATCACGTAACCATCACAAGAAGTCTCTAAATGAGATTTTAATGGCTTAGTCAAGGGTAGATGAGGGGGGAGGGGGAAGGGGAAAGAATGCATGCAATCAAGCATTATTATTATTATTATTCATTATTATTATTATTATTATTATTATTATTATTATTATTACTTGTTCCTTTCTGGATTCCTTCCATTCCATCAAGAACTTGCCGACCAGTTACACAAGAGAGAGAGAGAGAGAGAGAGAGAGAGAGAGAGAGAGAGAGAGAGAGGGGAGTGAGTATATACATCAAAATTTACGATACAGTTGCACACTTCCTTATGTCACGATTAATGGATATAAATTTATGTATTTTTTTTATTAAGATTGTGTTTGACCAAAAAATAAACCCATACAACACACAAAATGTGCTTGCAGTAAATTCAAGGCTTGTTTTTTGACCTCGGGTGCAGAACACACTTTGCAAATGTAAACACATCTGCTTAGATAAGTTTTATTTTTATTTGTCCCCACTCCTTCAAGGTCATGTAAATATCTAATCTTCCCTGGGAAGACATAAAAATCATCACAGAGCCTTTGAATTAGGACTCAAATAGGCGGCTGTTACGCATGGGACATCCTCTAGGATAGAAGGACAAAAATAGTTGAGAGCGTGCATGAGGTAAAAGGAATATCCCTTAGGATAGAAGGACAAAAATAGGCCCCAGTTACGCATTGGGCGAAAGGAATAAAGTCCTTAAGGGTGGAGAGAAATCCTTAAGGAGGAAAGGACACATATAGGCAACAGTTACGCATGGGTTAAAGGCATATCCTTGAGGACAGAAGGACAAAAAATAGGCCCCAGTTACGCATTGGGTGAAAGGAATAAAATCCTTAAGGGTGGAGAGAGAATATCCTTAATGATAGAAGGACGCAAATAGCCAACAGTTAAAGGGATATCCTTAAGGAAAGACTGGCAAAAATAGGCGACAGTTACGCATGGGGTAAAAGAGATTTCCTTTAAGGACAGCTTGTTACGTTTGGACCAAGGTAGGGGGTGGTGTTAGTCAACTGCGTAACGGCTCGACACAGGGGCCTTGCTATTAGCATTCCTATTGACAGCTGTCGTTGCTCGTCTTCTGAGGATCCTAGGACGCTTGTCCTCTCCTGTATTGCTTCTCACTTAGCGTCCTATTGGCTGCGTGGGACTGTGTTCTCATTTAGATGATTATTTTTATATGAATTCTGGTTTGAAAGAGATTATTATTATTATTATTATTATTATTATTATTATTATTATTATTATTATTATTATTATTATCACGAGAGTATATACAATGTTCTAAGGGGTCCACATTAATAAAAAATTTAAAAGTTCGTGTATAATTTATAAACACTTTATAAGTTATACACGAACTTTTAATATTTTTATTGTTGTGGACCCTTAGAAAATTATTATAATAATAATAATAATAATAATAATAATAATAATAATAATAATAATAATAATGAATAATAATAATAATAGAATAATTATTATTATTATATTGTTTTTTTTTTTTTTTTTGTTTTTTTTTTTTTTTTTTTTTTTTTTTTTTTTTTGCTCTATCACAGTCCTCCAAATTCGACTGGGTGGATTTATAGTGTTGGGTTTCCGGGTTGCCATCTGCCTCCTTAGGAGTCCATCACTTTTCTTACTATGTGTGCCGTTTTCTTTCTAGGATCACGCTCTTCTGCATGAGTCCTGGAGCTACTTCGCCTCTAGTTTTTCTAGATTCCTTTTCAGGGATCTTGGGATCGTGCCTAGTGCTCCTATGATTATGGTACGATTTCCACTGGCATATCCCCATATCCTTCTTATTTCTATTTTCAGATCTTGATACTTATCCATTTTTTTCCCTCTCTTTCTCTTCAACTCTGGTGTCCCATGGTATTGCGACATCAATGAGTGATACTTTCTTCTTGACTTTGTCAATCAACGTCACGTCTGGTCTGTTTGCACGTATCACCCTATCCGTTTTCTGATACCATAGTCCCAGAGGATCTTTGCCTGATCGTTTTCTATCACTCCCTCAGGTTGGTGCTCGTACCACTTATTACTGCAAGGTAGCTGATGTTTCTTGCACAGGCTCCAGTGGAGGGCTTTTGCCACTGAATCATGCCTCTTTTTTGTACTGGTTCTGTGCAAGTGCGGGCATTCGCTTGCTATGTGGTTTATTGTTTTTCATTTTTCGTATTGCACTTCCTACATATGGGAGAGATGTTATTTCCGTCTATCGTTCTTTGAACATATCTGGTTCTTAGGGCCTGATCTTGTGCCGCTGTTATCATTCCTTCAGTTTCCTTCTTTAGCTCTCCCCTCTGTAGCCACTGCCAATTGTCATCGCTGGCTAGTT
>NC_061103.1:43253594-43278594 GCF_015104395.2 Macrobrachium nipponense
TTTTTTTTTTTTTTTTAAAAAACTTAGTGTTCTTGGGAGCAGGTAGTCGTCGAATGGGATGGTTTTGATAAATATAACACTACCGAAATTTTTACTTTTTACAAAACGCTTTCATTATGAACTCGAACAAGTTTTAAAATGGTTGGTTGGGTTTTGTGTGGAGTTATACAGGCAAGTTTTTGGCAATGTCGTATTATTATTATTATTATTATTATTATTATTATTATTATTATTATTATTATTATTATTATAGCAACCTCTATCTTAAGTTTTTTCATGTCATTTACAAATGACACAGTATTATTATTAATATTATATCACGTCTATCTCAATTTTTCATGTCATTTACAAATGACACATTATTATTATTATTATTATTATTATTATTATTATTATTATTATTATTATTATTATTATTATTATTTTCACTGTACACAAACCGTACTTACAAATGATATTAACTAACCACCCCCCACCCCCCAGCTTAAAAAATGCAACAAGTCTTGATTTCACAGTCGAAAAAAAAAACAATTAATTGCACGGAGAGAGTTAATACATTTTTCATTGCCCTTGGAGTCTTCTAACTAGATATCTCAGGGGAGGAGGGCGCTCCTTCTTCTTCTTCTTATAAGAAAGAAGTCATCAACTTCTGATTAATCTTGGCTTGGAAGCCGAAGTGTAATGTTTCTTTTTTGCGTAATAATGATACCTGCACTGGCGTCGCCTGGTTCTTGTATGTGTCTAAATGTTGAGATAGGACCCCCCCCCCCTTTTTTTTTTTTTTTTAGATAGATTTGGCTGCCTGAATGTTGAGGTAGCCCTGTTTTTTTTATGGTTTTCTGTTTTGAGATAGATTTAGTTCTAAATATGATGTATTTACGTTTTCTTTGTTTCATCATTCTATTCTGTAAATGTGTGTTTTTTTTTCTTTTTTGAGTTTTTGGACCTGTAAGCTTGTTCTTTGTGGAATTTGTTTATGATATAATAATAATGATAATAATTTTGAATCAGCTTTTGTTCTTGTCTGGTTAACCTGTTTGTTTACATTTAACGTATTGCCCAGCCTATGCTGTTGATTGCCAAATCGTATTGATTTCATATTCATACATTTTCCCACGCGACTGGAGTCATAATCTGATGACATTGTGAAATGAGTGGCTGGAAGTCTCATGAAAAGCGGCGATCCTGACTTGGGAACGGGCTGGGGAAGAAGCCTACTCAACTGAGGATTGGGCTTGCTATTCACTATAGTTATAGTCATAAAGAATAGATCATAAGGAACATAAGTAGGATTTTCGTCCTGTACTTTTCTGCGATTGTATCTTTAAAATACATTGAAATATTACTGTATCAATTCTGTATAACTTATTATTATTATTATTTATTTTTTATTTATTTAGTTTTTTTTTGCCATTTCCTAGTGATACAGAGTAAGTCTTCGGGAACATGTGGAGGAGGTGTTTGTCCCATACTTTTGTCTGCGAGTGTACCATTAAAGTACATCGAAGTATAACCATATCAATTACAAGTTCTGTATAACTGTAGTTTTTTTATGATTGAATCTGTCTTTGCTCTTTCTTAGCGATACGAAATAGGTCGTCGGGAACATATGGATGAGGTGTGTGTCTATACTTTTGTCTGCGAGTGTACCATTTAAAGTATGTTGCTTTTTTTTTTTTTTTTTTTTTTTTTTTTTTTTTTCTTTATTAAGAGTAAGTTGGCCTTTTGCCAGAAGGGAATCTTGACCCTTGATTAACCCTGAGGGAGACAGTTAAGCAATCTGCTATTGTCACCTCATCCCAGTCGTATATATAACTGTGAGTGCTCTGGGTTTTGAATTTCCTTCGAAACCACACTCTGGGTTGTCTGTGGTCGTGTCATGGCTCTCTCTCTCGCTCATCTCTCTCTCTCTCTCTCTCTCTCTCTCTCTCTCTCTCTCTCTCTCTCTCCCCTGACCATCGTTGTGGGCGTCAGATTACCAAGTAACGTTCCTTGACGTATTCCGAAGCACGTTGTTATACCTTTTGTACTTGGTATAAAGTAACTGCTTGTTAAAATATATATATATATATATATATATATATATATATATATATATATATATATATATATATATATATCTTTATTTATGGATTTATCACGTTCCTAAACTTTCGTGATTCAGTTATACTATACATATACATACATATATATATATATATATATATTATATATATATAGATATATATATATATATATATATGTGTGTGTGTGTGTGTTGTGTGTGTGTGTGTGTGTGTGTGTGTGTGTGAATTTTAATTTTAACTCTTGATTCGACAAAGGAGAAAATTATCCTTGAAATATATATATTATATATATATATATATATATATATATATATATATATATATATATATATATATATATATATATATCTTTATTTATGGATTTATCACGTTCCTAACTTTCGTGATTCAGTTATACATACATACATATACATATATATATATATATATATATATATATATATATATATATATATATATATATATATATTATATATCTCGAATCAGGGGCTAAAATTAATCAGAGAAAACGGGTCTATAATTAAGGCATTTATTCCCCACCACTAATAAGCTTTGGAATATTCTGTAAATTTTTTCTTCCATTTCAAGGTCCCACTAACCTTGACTTATCCTCGTTGGGGGTAGGGGGGGTCCCCATGGGTCTTGCTTCTCACGCCCTCGGCGTAAACCTCGTACTACTTTTTGGTCCTCCAATCTCAGGGTCTAACCGGCGGGAACGAACAATATCTCACTGGAGCTTCTTGGTTAAGTTTACTTAAAGGTTATAAGTTCTGTTAGCCAGTTTTGTATGAATTTGATAATACTAGCGTGTGTGAAAATTCACGTGAGAAAATTCATTAACACTGGTATATTTGAGATGTACGTTCGTGGGGTTTGTATGATGAGATTGTAAGGGTATAGTATAACACACGCGCTCGTAAAGAGCATAACACGTTCCAACACTCGCTATCGTTGGCAACAAAGATCGAATTTTAAACAGACGTAAAATTAATAAAGAAAAAAAAGGAATAAAGGCCTCTTGAGAAAGAGGAGCAATGAAATAAGATGATTAAGTTCCAGGTTCCATACAGCATTGAGTTCCTGTTGGTTTTTGGAGCCGTCAGCATAATTACAGTTATTAGGCAAATGTATTCATGGATGCACACTCTTTAATAGGTACGTAAGTGGATCACGGGAACACGTTTTCTATCATCGCTCCAATAAGGTTTTAGCGCCTGGGAGAGAGAGAGAGAGAGAGAGAGAGAGAGAGAGAGAGAGAGAGAGAGCATACACATGAATATGTATGAGTGCTGGCAATAACATGCTACGTGGGATGTACAGGTATTCTTAAGAGAAATTAAGAACATCGACTAGGACTACATTTATGGCATTTCAGAGAGAGAGAGAGAGAGAGAGAGAGAGAGAGAGAAATCCACTCGATAGGTATCTAGGTCGTGAACTACACAGCGTACAGCTAAAGTTGTAAGGAATTCTGTGAGGTCCTGTGTTTTCCGGAGATAAGCGTCTTGTAGTATACCTGAAGACGGTTCCTATGAGAGAGAGAGAGAGAGAGAGAGAGAGAGAGAGAGAGAGAGAGAGAGAGTGCACTGGACTCTTTGGCGTCGGAGGGCAATAGAGTCTAGACTCCAGACGAGTGGTGAACCTGGACAGTCATTCAAGTTCGGCTGAATAGATTATAATCTAGTCTCATATTCACGGATAAGTTGCCACAGATTAGTGCAAATGAGTTGAAAAATTAATGTTATCGTCCATTTCTAAGATGATTACTACAAATCAGTATGAAACGACACAGAAGAAAAATTATTTTTAGTCTAATAAAACTGACGGTCATGTGGGGATTATCGTACAATGTATATGTTTATAGCTATGTTTGATGAGTTTCAGTTTGGTTTTACAATATTTTTTGTCTTTTAAGTTGTAGTGTTTATCATGTGAATTGACATAGTAAGCCACTAACCATTGTGGCTTGGCCTAGAGGAATGTGTTTATGTTTTGAATAATAGTAATAATAATAATGATAACTCCATGGTTTATTGAGCAAAGTAAAACCACATAAACATCGAAATTTGTGGTGACGTTTTCAAAGAATAATGCTTCAGGTGAACCACTGTTATATTGCAAATGAAGTTGAAAATAATCAGCACTAATCCCTTATCGAGAGAGAGATCAATCTCCGAGACGATTTTGATCAGTAATCGTATTACTATTGGAGCCGTTAATCCTCTTTGGCATGCAGCTAGTACTAGACCTTCGAGTGGAGCTTATAGTACTATAGACCTAGCGCTGGACCGCGGAAGGTCTGAACGTCGGCTGAAAAAGATTCCCGGTGTTGAAAGGGAGGAATTGGTGGGCGGAGAGAGAGAGAGAGAGAGAGAGAGAGAGAGAGAGAGAGAGAGAGAGAGACTATGGGGCCAGAGCTTGAATGTGGGTTGATGTCTGGCGGCATTTAGAAGTCAAATGGTCTCGCCATCTTGGGTGTGATTGATTGGTCTATCCCTTTCGTCTCGAATGTTTCCATTTCTCTAGTGGGGTGGGTTGGATTGGGTCTCTCTCTCTCTCTCTCTCTCTCTCTCTCTCTCTCTCTCTGCCGAGGTGGAGTAGTGGTATTCCTCTTGAGAGCGAAGTTGGAAAGATTGTAGTCGTATCATACATAGCACTAGTGTCAACAATCTCAAGAATTTATTATTATAGTGCTAGTCTGAGTTATCTCAATAATATAGGATTTAAGGAAAATCGTGTGTTTATAGTCTAGTGATTGTTCAAAAATTTTTATTGTATATTTGAAAATTTAAACTGAACAATGAAGCATCATAAATTTTCAATAATGAATAGACCTTCCTAAACGTAAGCTCTCCAAATCATTTAAAAAAAAAGTCGCAAGATGCAGAGACGACATTTTTGTCGTTTCATTGAAAAAAACGAAAATATAATTAACTTGTTTTTGGCAAAGATGAATCACAAGAGTAAAAAAAATTCTTACTTCACAGTAAATGAATTTGAAAATATATTTAGAATGTAAATAGTAAGTGTTAATGGCAAGGATGCTTCTCTTGTAAATGAAAGTTGCTCTACAAACTGTCAAAATTCGAGACGATTGCTTTGCAGCTCCAAAACTCTCTCTCTCTCTCTCTCTTAGTGATCCGCTTGTGTAATACGAGTAGAATCAGCTTTTGGGCATTTTGTTTATTAGGAAATTTTGGAAATTTTTAGTTCTCTCTCTCTCTCTCTCTCTCTCTCTCTCTCTCTGAAGGCAGCAATACCTCCCAAGGAACAATACCTCAGGCAGCTATTGGTTCAGCCATAATGTGTATAGACCGAATCAACTCGGATATTCCTCAAAGGGATCTTGCTCCAAGACCCGCCGTATAATCACTAGGCTGAGTCTCAGCAATTATTCCTATCGAGTCTTTTTAGCCTTTGGAAAACGGTGATTTATTGGACTTGATACTTATTTAGACTCGGTACTTCTTCGTCTTGTGGTCCTCGTAAGCAAAGGGCAGCGACTCGTAAACCCAGGGCGATGTTGCCAACTAGGGGGGTTGCTTGTATATAATAGGGTCTCATTCTAAACCTTCTTCAGCTTGATTGTTCTTTTGTCCTATTGTTTTGCTTGATGTGCACTCTCTCTCTCTCTCTCTCTCTCTCTCTCTCTCTCTCTCTCTCTCATTTGCATACAGGAAGTGCTATTATAGAATTTGTTCATCAAAAGGGAATAATGTGCTAAAATTTCTCTCTCACTCTCTCGCTCTATCTCATTTGCTTGTAGGGAAGTGGTTTTATGGGAATTATTCATTTATTCAGTAAGAGGGGATATTGTGCAAAGGTTTGAGCCTGTAGTTATTCTCTCTCTCTCTCTCTCTCTCTCTCTCTCTCTCTCTCTCTCTCTCTCTTCTCTCCAGATTTGTCCATTGTTGTATTAGCATACAATGGATTAGTCAGAACGGTCTTGAATGAGGAACCTAATTTGATATGCTTTAAGGGAGAAACCATTATAAGGAGAATTGTTGAAAAAAAAATTTGCCGGCGTTTTGTATATTTTTATTTTGGAATTGTGTTATTTTTTTATTATTTGATTTATAATTTGTTTTGTAATAGTTTTTTTTCCATAATGGAGTTTAGAATGCGATATAGTGCCTTTTTAATAATTGTAATATAATAGAAATATTTTTTTTGTTAAAAGCTTAGAGGAAGATAATTAGTATATATTTTAAGAAATTTTGCTTGAATGTATCGAACATCGCCATGCTCTCTCTCTCTCTCTCTCTCTCTCTCTCTCTCTCTCTCTCTCTCTCTCTGTTCGTGCCTGTCTCCAGTTCATAGAAACCTAAGTGCTGATATGACCAAATATTTGGCCATCATAAATTTCGTTGCTCAACGGTCAGATAAAAGGCTAAAGACTCTCTCTCTCTCTCTCTCTCTCTCTCTCTCTCTCTCTCTCTCTCTCTCTCTCTTGTGTTCGTGTCTGTCTCTAGTTCATAGAAACCCAATTATTGATACGAATGAATTTAGTCGCTCCGTATTCATATGAAAAGGCTTTAGGATCTCTCTCTCTCTCTCTCTCTCCCCCTCTTTTTCACGTACCATGCACGTGTCAGAGAAGTGATTGTTCCTCACTTTAACAAGATCATTGTGCAGTGGAAACCAAGTCCAGGAAAGGAAAGGGTATTGTACAAACATTCGACCATAAAAGATGTGGCAGATTCGATAAGTGAACTGTATCTCTCTCTCTCTCTCTCTCTCTCTCTCTCTCTCTCTCTCTCTCTGTGATACATGAAGAGGTCCTTTTGGCCAAGGTCTTCGCGTGAAAACACTCGAGTTGAGTGTTTGAATGCCGGGGAATTATGTAGGGAAAGTATACACAAATTTGCGCGCGGGGGGAGGGGGGAGGGGGGGGGATTATTTAGAGGAATTGGAACTTGCGTTCGTGAATGGGTGAATTTGGTGGGGAAGTATGTAGGGGATTGTGACGTGTTTTGAGGGGAATGGGTGAATTTGGTGTGGGAATTATGTAGGGGAATTGTGGCATACTTTGGGGAAGTAGACGAACGTGTCGGGGAATTGTGTATGGGAATTGTGATGTGTTTTGGGGGAATGGGTAAATTTGGTGGGGAATTGTGTAAGGGAATTATTTATTTTATTTTTTTCGTTTCATATTGATAATTTTTTTTATTTCATTTTCATTTTAAACCTAACTGTTCGATCTAAAGTTCTGTTTTAAATATATATAAATATATATATATATATATATATATTATAGATATATATATATATACTATATATATATATTAATTTTCGCACAAAAAGATAATGATCAACACCATATTAAAAAATTTTCATTTTATACCTTACTGTCCGATCTATATATATTTAAATTTTTCGCACAAAGAGACGTAATTATCAACACCATATTAAAATGACAGGAATAGTCGTGACCACTCGTTTTACAATTTCAAATTTTAGCTTTAGTTTTTTTTTCTTTACCCAAAGTCAAAATAAATTCCCTTACAGTGACACAATTGTGACATGCAATGAAAAGAAATAGATGTAAAAACTAACGTTTTTGCATTTCCAGTAAAATTGCAATACGTATGATGTGCTTTCCATGAATTCTATTTGGTGACTGGTGCTTCCATTTTCAGGAGAAATATTATTTAAATATTTAGCATGTGGCATTTTAATTGACATTGAGATATGTTCTGAGGATGACGAGATAAAATGTTTTCCACATCAACATCCGTGATATGGAACTCTCTGCCTTTTTCTGCGTCATGTAATCTGCCTCTTTTTAGAATGTTTTCAACATTAACATCCAGATTGTAGAATCCTATTCCTTTCTCTGTGTCGTCCAATACATTTAATCTACCCCTTTTAAAATGTTTTAAACATCAGCATCTATAATGTTGAATTCTCTGCCGTCTTGCGTCGGCCATATTGTTTAACCCGCTTCCTTTAGAATGTTTTCAACATCAGCATCCAGAATGTTCAATTCCCTACCTTCATTCATCATCCAAATTGTTTAACCCGCTCCCTTTAGAATGTTTTCAACATCAACATCCAGAATGTGGAATATACTGACTTCCTCTGTATCATCTAGAATGTCTAATCATCCTCGTTTGCAATGTTTTAAACATCAACATCCAGAATGTTGAATTATCTACACATCTCTGCGTTATCCAGAAACTTTAACCTACCCTTTTCAAAAAATCCATATAAAAAATATCATATTATTGACAGAAAATATTACAAACAATTTAAGCATCTTCCCTCTAGATGGCAGACTCCCTCCGCCCTGCCCCCTCCCCCCCCTCTCCCTACGTACGACGTCACAGAGTGACGTAAACAAAACCAAGGCAGGCGAGCGTCGGCTGTTTACTCGGAAGTTCTGGCGATAAACATACCCATAAAATTATACCCAGGGGGGTGACAGTTTAAACGTCCTTTTGAAACTTTTTTTTTTTTTTTTTTTTTTTTTTTTTTTTTGTAGATAATTTATCACAAATTTACTACATTTGACCGATTTGGTTTTTGAGTTTTATGGGTTAAACGAAAAGATTCTTCTCCTTCTTCTTCTTCTTCTTCTTCTTCTTCTTCTTCTTCTTCTTCTTCTTCTTCTTATTATTATTATTATTATTATTATTATTATTATTATTTTATCAAGATTATATTGTTATATATTTTGCTTATATAAGCAAAATGTATAATAAAATATTTTTTATGAAATATTTTTGACAAATATCTTGATTATGACAATTATTATTATTACGCAACTCTTCGTAAAATGGGATGAAATTCGCGGTATGAATCCTGTAGCAGCCCCCTCGGATGCCGGAGATAATAATGATGGCACTAGCAGCAACGCCCTCCCAACACCAGTGCAGCACCATCAAGACATCGTCGACTGCCTGAAACGTATGGAGGAGAAAGATGCCTGAAGAAACAAGACCATTACAAAGAAAACTAATTAACCTTAATGGAGGTAAAATACACTGCCGCAAGAACATGACAAACATATTAACTTGACCACCTACACCCCATCCCCTGAAGAAGAGGACATACTCAAGAAAGGCCTGAATTGCCACTTCATCTCTCGCCCCCGTCCCCTTAATAAAAGGATGGGGATAGAATATCTTACGGAGACGATAATGAAACCAACGAAAGCCTTGGGAATGTATTCACACCACCGACGCCCTTCAACCTCTCCTCTTAGCAGAAGCCACCCTTACAGACCGAGGAACTTATAAAAGTGACATCGTCGAATCGCCCCCTTCCCGTCTGCGGGATGCTGCTAAAAGCTTGAGAGAAAACGAAGACATCACCGTCAGGAGAGCCGACAAGACCGCAGCCCTAGTACATTATCAAGACTACCGAATATAGACAAAAATCGACGAGATCCTCGCCGATACCACTAAGTTTCGACGTATTACTAAGAAACCCCGTAGACGACATTAAACGCGAAGCAATAGAATCATAGAAACTGTCAACGCAGCCACTAACGCCTTACACCTCTCTAGTATTTCTGGAGATTACAACCTCGGGTACATCTACGGTATGTGAAAACTCATAAACATGGAACCTTTAAGACCTATCATTAGCCAAATACCAGCACCCACATACCACCTTGCTAAACAAAACTAAATACTATTCTCACCCCCTACATCCCCAGCACACATAGTTTGAAGTCGTCTCGGAGTTTCTGCAAGCCTTAAGATCCGCGCCCCCTGGAGGCAGTATTGCATCGATGGATGTAGAGTCGCTGTTTACTAACGTTCCTGTAGATGAAAACCATCGAAATGATCCTTGAACGTGTCTACAGAGACCCATCCACCGACCCGCTGAATATCCCCGAACACGCCCTTCGCTCTCTGCTGGAAATATGCACCAAGAAGGCTCCCTTCATTAACCACCATGGCCATATGTACTTACAAATCGATGGTGTAGCAATGGGATCCCCCCTCGGGGTCCTGTTTGCGAACTTTTACATGGGCATGGTGGAGGAGCGTGTCTTTAGGAGCATTAGGAAGCATCTATATACGTAAGATATATAGATGACACTTTCATCCAAGCAGGAACGAGGGAGGAGATCGAGGAAATACGTCAAGCCTTCACACCAACAGCCGTTTACGATTTACCATCGAATATAGCCGTGATGGCCGTCTTCCCTTCCTGGACGTCCTGGTTTTGAACAGAAGGAAGGTGCGTTCGCTACAGGGTTTACACGAAGCCCACGAACCTGGGAATGTGTCTGAACGGCGAGAGTGAATGCCCTGAACGCTATAAGGACACCACCATCAGCGCCTACGTCAGGAGAGCTCTTTCCCATTGTTCAACAGGGCAGACACCCATAAGGAGATGGAACGTGCAGCCCAGGTCCTAGTAAACAACGGACACACCAACCGAAGCATCCAGAACGTCTTAAGGAAGAGCATGGAAGAATGGTACTACAGGAACCCCGCCCCAAACCCCAGCAGCAGAAAATTAATTTTTTCTATAAGGGCACCTTCCATCGGCGGTATAAGAAGACGAGCGAGTCCTACGGGAGGGAAATAATCAGGAATCACGTTTCCTTTCCCGACCGACAACAACAAGCAGATCAACTTGATCATATTTTATACAAGTACATGCAGTCTTATTATGAAAAATAACCCCGCACCGTTGCAGGATCCCTTGAAGAGGACGAACGTCATTTACAGATACACGTGCCCAATCCGAGGATGCTCGGAACTTACATTCGGTGGGATGACGTCAATGCGCCTCTCCAAGAGGATCTCCTGTCACGCGCAGGAAGGAGCGGTATTTAATCATGCAAGGACTGCCCATAATAAAAGAATCCGACGCAGCGACATCGTCGGTAACTTCGAGGTTATCGACCAGGCACCCGATCTACGTCGTTTTTGCGAATCTTAGAAGCGCTGCACATCGGGAGGGAGAAGCCCAGTTTGAACATCACACAGGTGACCTTCTTCCTCCCCACCGCCGTCAGGAGAGCAGCAGACACCGCCCCACACCGACCATCGCACCAGAGGGATCCTGAGGATGATAGAAGCATTAGCTCTCATCCTGAGGACGTCCCTAGTAACCCTGAGGGTGATCGCAGCTCAAGCTCTCGACCTGAGGACGACCTGGTAGCACGCCCTTCGAGGGGGACCTCCACCATCACCAATAAGGATGAGGCTCCGCCTACGAAGAGGACAGCCAACCAGCAACGGGCCCCCTGATGACATCGCTCGTGACGTCACAGGTATTGCCCAATGAAAAGTGAGGTACCTGTTTCTTCAAGCCAACGAATGCAATAAATAGCGTGAATACATCTGACACAGACCATTGCACTCAGCGATCCCGTCCCGAAGATGGCCAAACGAGGTGGCCGAAACATGTAGACGCCTTGAAAACCAGAAAAGAGAAATAACAAGAAATACCTGGATAGACCCCTGACGACTACGGACCCGTTCCCGACCTACAAAACCCGAAACCCACTGTATACCTGTGACGACCCCAGCCTGTCCCTGATAACCAGTTTTGCTTTTGATAACACCAGCCCGCCCGAAATTTCCGTTGACGACCTACAGCACGATGAACATTGGACAGCTGCTTTATAATACCAGCGTGCCAGAAAGGAAAATCATAAGGAGAATTGAAAGAATATTGTACAAAAATCATTCTGTGAATTCTGCCATTATTTTTAATAAAACTGTTTGAAAGAAGGTCTGTTTCCAGCGTACACAATTATTATTATTATTATTATTATTCAGAGTATAAACCCTTATTCATACGGTATAAGCTTGCAGGGCCCACTGACTTGAAATATAAGCTTCCAAAGAATATGGTGTTCATAATAATAATAATAATAATAATAATAATAATAATAATGTTCTTTAAGGCCCACAATAATATATCTGATGTAGCAATTGTACAAACTGTATAAAACTATATATACACACACATATATATATATATATATATATATAATATATATATATATACACAGTGGACCCCCACCCCCGTATTCGCGTTCTCCAGATTCGAGGACTCACACATTCGCAGATTTCTCTCAGGAAACGTTTCCCTGCATTATTCGCGCATTCGCGGTATTTTTCTATGATAAATATCCACAAATTCCTGGTTTTTTTTTATAAATTTCATCATAAAATGCACTTTTTTGATAAAACTATTAAAAAAACCATGTATGAAAATTTTTAGTGGGTTTTTCTTGAGTTTTAACTAACAAAATAGGCTGTTTTTAGCATTTTATAGGGGTTCCCAAACATTCGCGGGTTATAACTATTCACGGGGGGGGGGGGGGGGGGGGGGGTGGGGGGGGGGGGGGGGGGGGGGTCTGGTATGGCATTCCCCCGCGAATACGGTGGGACCACTGTATATATATTATATATATATATATATATATATATATATATATATATATATGTAATAGTGTGGCACAGTGTCGTTATTCCAAAAGACAATAACTTAATAATAATTAAGAAAAAAGGCACGAAAACGGATAATAAGGAAGAAAGGGAAAGGGAATAATACGATAATGATTTTTCTTAGTGAAGGGATTTTGTTACTCCAACATTAGGCTTTTAGCATTAGACATCTGGTTTTCATCTCCCCCAAAAAGCCTCTGTCCGTACCAGCGATTAGTGACCAACAAGAGATTATAGTCGACGAGGGATATCGCCCAGGCACCTTCGAGAAATTGGAAACTACTCTCATTAGCGCCTATGACTAATCGGCGTTCCCTTCGTGAAAGGTCAGAGAGAGCCATCTGGCATACGTTAAAAAGGAATTCTAGACCCAGTTGTTAGAAAGAGGGAAGTACCAAATTCTTAAAAGCTCCACCCTCCCAAAGGTAGGCCTCTAGTATCGACGAATCAAAAGCCATGAGTGTCGGTCATAAGACAGCCCAAAAGGGGTATCAACGAATGACCTATGAGGATACCAAGGGGATACGCCCCTAAGAAGCCAGGACATGAAGAAGGAGGCGTATACAATTCAAAGCTACGAATTACTGTAGAAGACCTGACAGGAAGGCGGTCTTGTATAATGTTTGCAGCCACTAAGGCACAAGAAGTCTTTCAGAAAAATGCCACACCCAGTCAAAATCCAAAAATCCAAGCGGGGCTAAGGAGATTTCAACTGAACAAAAGGCGAGACGAGAGAGAGAGAGCAGGCAGAAAAGGGAGCAGAGAAAAAAAGGGAACAGAGAAACAAGAGACGAGAAACAACTGGGGAGTATGAGGGGAGGGGGAAACGGCAGTGGCCATGGCCGTTGTGAAACAGAGAAGGACAAGAAGAATCACCCCAGGAAGTAGAAACAAAGGTGGGCAAAGGGATTTCGTGGTGTGCGAAGCAATCAAAGACAGTGAAAGTTGACAATTCAATAACTCCAGTAAATTTCCCCCTCGTGCCTTATAGGACTCGTAATTGCAACAAAGTGCCAAAACTTTTAAGTTTTGCATCAGTCCAAGAAAGCCCAGGTAAACTCAGAAGGTGGAAAAACCTGTGTAAGAACCCCTAACGAAGAATTAAACTTAATGCACCATAAAGAAAAACATATCAATTAATTTCTTCAATCCTAACAAAGAACCCCTTTACCTAATTCCCCAAAAGTACAGCCTTCCACGGCACAACCGTTACCTTAGAATCTGTGCAAAGAAAGTAAGTACCGTCACAAGATTTATTGGATTGCAGAGCGTATGGGATACGATGAGATAAAAGATTGATATAGTGGACAAGATTAATTGATGTCGATAGGGATAGTAAGAGGACAAAAGACACAGCAAAGAAATGGGTGATTAGCCCCCCCCCCCCGACCGTTGATACGAAGACACGAATGACAGTTAAAAGACAGTCGGCTGGCGAAACGGAATCAAAAGTTTAGTGTCGGCAATAAGAGATTTCCAAGTCCCATTCACGCCACTCGAAAAAAGAAAGTTATCCCCAAAGACCAGGCTAACCAGTGCTTGCCCCCAAATACAAGGACAGTTACCGAGTTGTAACAATAAATAAAAAGCGCTCTCCAAAAAAAAGACCACCCACACTTTTGCGAAAAGTAAAAACTCCACTCTGAAGAACAATAACAAAAGTCGTTCCACTAGAAGAACAAGATGTCGAACGCATAAAGAACAATAATCAAGAGGAAAGGAAAAACAATTCCGAAATAAAACGCATCAAGTCAACGCCCCCCCCAATCGAGGAGGAGAGAGAGAGAAGCCAAGTCCCCTTCCCGCAGACGTAAACATAACGCATTCATTCAAACGCGACGGTAGGCGAAACGCAAGGCTGTCAGACGTAAACCCGGGGAGTCGAAGACGGACGAAAGGAAGTTTAAGTCCAAAATAATATCCTCACCACTTACATAACATCAAAACTTTATTGAAAAGTAAATTTACGCTGATTAACATTTCAGGTTAGGACAAGTTTCTGGTATTGTTTCAAGATTAAAAGATTTTCACTCTGAAACCTTTTTTTTTGGACCAACCGAAACTACGATATTTCTTCTTTAGTTTACGAATTATAACTAATCAAGCTACTAAGGACCTTTTCCCGAACAAATTGTACCTTTACTAACCAAACAACTTTTAAATTTATAATTTAATTTTGATTGTGTCATTTTATGTTATTTTATTTTTTGTGGATTTGGTTGTTTTGCCGATGTTTCTTTGTACTTTGGTTTTGTTTTTTTTTGTTTTAGTATTTGCTTTTACTTTATTTCGTTACGTCGAATGTGAACAGTTTACTTGTTTTTATTTTGTTTGTTTAGGATAAACAAGGGTAATTCACGGGACGGGTCTCTCGTTAGCGTTACACTTTTACGCGTCCAGTTCAGTATCGTTTTACCAGGTACTGTTAAGGGAGGGGTTTTGTTGTTGTTTTAAGAATCGCTTACCGGAACGTTTTAAGACTTTGAGGAAATTTATTTCGGGGGGGAAAAATAAAATTCTTTTATTTTTTTATTTTTGGTGATTCGAATACTTTAGTTAAAAAACCAATTTATTGTTAATTATCCTTTTTATTTTTTTTGGGATATTACTGTCAATAACTTTGATTACTTTTAATGATACTCAGTACTTTTCAAAGAAAAAAAAAAAATTTCCATATTAACGAGTCGATGGTCAAAGGGGAAGACCCCGACGCATCAGAACGTAAGAACTAAGAACCTGCCTTGCGCACGAGAAGTCAAACAAGGAAATTAAACCATGCCGGAAAGGTACACAAGTCCGGCGAATTCGTAGTAGCCAGCAGTTAAATAGGGGAAACACATAAGGGACATGGTTAATCACTAGCTACTTAAATTTCTGCCGGAAGACCGAGAAAAGAAAGAAGAGAAAAGAAGGAAAGGAAGAGAAAAGAAAAAGAAGAGAAAGGAAGAAAGGGAAATGGTCAGGTATCAGTTAAAGCTTTGTACTTAGGAGAAATAGAGGAACTGGATTTACTAGAGCAGAAATTTGTAAGTTTAGAGCAAAAACAAGTTGGGAGAGGAGCAAGTGGAGGAGGGACACACGCCTCCTCCTAGATAGCATTAAGGGGAACAGGGGATAACAGGAAATAGAGAGAAAGAAAAAAAGGAGGAAAAGCTTATTATTTGAAAGCCAAAGGAAGTAAAGATGTTATCTTGATTTGGAAGCCGTAAGAGGAGGGACTCTAGTTCTTAGAACGATACCGCTTCCACTCCGAGACTTACCGAGATTTCCTTTAAGACATTGGGAACGGGAAGAACTGGAAAAACGTTAAGAGGGAAAAGAAACTGTCTTGAAAACGGTTATTTTTAGGAAGGGGTTGATTTCCACAGTTGGTTTGAAAGAGATTCCCAGTTTACTAGCTCCTTGGCAAGGATATTAAGGGATAGTGGCCGTCAACTTTTTAAGTTAGACGCGAAAAGGAAACTTTTTCCCGTTATAAAACGAAGAAAGCCATTATCAAGAAGAGTTTAGATCTTCAGTTGTATAACAATAATTGAATAATAATGAAGGGTTCAACTTCTTCGGAAAGCCACAGGTTGGATTAGAGGGTAGGATAAGTACAACAGGTTAGAGAAAGAATAGAAGGAGGGATTAGGAAGAAAGAAGGAGGCAAGCAAAAAGAGGCAGAGGCAGGCAAGGGACGGCAAAGGCCCAAAAAAAATTGCTAATGAGTCATGTTTTTAAAAAAAATTTAAAAAAAAAAAAGAACTAGCAATAATGAATGGGATGGAAAGCCCTTTGGCCACTACGGCAAGTTTTTATTGCAAGGATGACTGTTTTGTTTACAAGTGGGAGGACGGGAGACGATCTCCGAGATTTCGATTGTTTTGGTTAGCAAGCAGAGATTAGAGGGGGGAAGATTGAAGAGTGGAGGAAACAAAAAATCCTAGGTAGAAGACATGAAGGGAAAAATCCTAATATAATACAGGACCTTTAGTTTAGCGCTTAGGGACCAACAAAAAGGAAAGAGGGAAAAAAGAAAGGAAGAGGTTTCCAAATAGGATTCTAGGACACCATCTAGAAATCAGAAATAAGATGCCAGGTAAATCTTCTCAAGGAGGAAGGGGGATAGGATTTTCGACAAGTCATCGTCGTGTTATAAAACTAGTCAGAAGAAAGGACATTATTATGCCAGTTAATGGCCAGTGACTGCCGAGGGATGAGCCTTTACTTGTCCTTTCCATTAAGAAAACAGGACATAGTTGCTCTCGCTCGAGAATGCAAGAAATACAAAATTTAGAAATTCAATTTGTTTCACTCCTTAGAGGTAGATCTTCAGTCGAGAGGCAGATGGCAGAGTAGGTAGAAACCAAAGTCAACTCTACCCCCACCTAGGAGGAAATTGGAGCGGAATTTCCGTCCCAAATAGAATATTTGCTAATTCAAACAGCAAGCAGCAAGGCATAGGGTATTATCAATCAGTTACAAGCAAGGTCAGACGACGCAATGGGGAAAAATTTTCTTTAGCTTACTGGTACAATGAATCTTTCCTCTATAACGATAGAGCGAGAAAACGTCCGGAATGTTCAAGGCTAAGCCCCGAGGCCCCCAGCTAAGCTACACAGGTTAGCAAAGTTGATGTAGGGATATTGAATATTAATTATAGACCAATTTATTTTCCCGCACATGTCGGTCTAGATGAAAACCTATTGTTTTTACATTTCTTGATATACAGGAAATAAGTGCCTAAGAATATAATAGTCAGAGAAAAGGTGTAAAATGTTGGTTTTTGTATCGATTCGTATTTTTCTCAACGTTAAGTTTGAATCCAGCAGGGTAGGTAGATTGTTAGAATTTACAGACGTCCAGGGTCAATGAGATCCACCGTAATTGGGACAGTTAGAATTTTCCCATTTAGGCTAGGAAGCAATTGCTCTAAGAGGAAAATGTTCTTTTTGGTAGACCAGAAGATATACAATTAGCTTTTTACCCCAATTGCTTTGGGATAGGTTAGCCAACTATGGTCCTAGACAACGGGATAAGACAGTTGACTGACCACGAGAGAACAACTAGTGATTAACAAACGGTCGTGAGGATTTCCTAGAATTATGGAATACCATTTAGAGCAAGTTAATTAAAAAGAACCCAGACTCAAGAGAATACCCA
The DNA here is from genome assembly GCF_015104395.2 of Macrobrachium nipponense. Taxonomy (NCBI): domain Eukaryota; kingdom Metazoa; phylum Arthropoda; class Malacostraca; order Decapoda; family Palaemonidae; genus Macrobrachium; species Macrobrachium nipponense. Next base: position 43,271,230 of record NC_061103.1, read on the forward strand.
ACGATTTGAAAGGCGGTATAGCCAAAAAGAAGGATAAGACAGAGGGAAAGATAATCCAGAATGCATCACTGAGTTCAACAACAGTCATTTACCTTTTAGGAAATCACAAATCAATGCAACTTTTATTTAAAGTTAGAAAGGGAACAAATTTTTAAAAAGACCTTAAAACCAGGAGGAAAAGTACAAAGTGGTAGAACTAGGGGGATAAGAATGTACAGTAAATCCAATTTTTGAAAAGGGAAATAAGGAAATTCTCACGCTTACTGAAAAGTACGCAAGTAAACGGTAATACATTAGTCTTCTAGTTTACATGAAGTTCAAGACAGGGCAAAAATTAGAGTTACAGATTAACGAATAAAACAGAGGACGGAAGGAAAGGTTAAGTGTTAACAACCAGGGTACCAGAGATAGGACCTAGATCAGAAGTATACTCCATAACCTATACCGAGTTGTTGTAGAAACGGGGAAAAAACAGTTAGCCAGCAATTAGTAAAGGAAAGTGGAAAAAAACAAATTACGCTCAGAGCGGACATAAAACTGGAAGAAGAGTTATAAAATAGGTATTTCATTTTAAAGGAAAATTAAGGAAACAACCCATGTTTTAGAGAAGAATTCATAGAACCTTACTTGTGCGAATTACTAATGATATTAGTCGCTCGAGAACGGCGACACCTGGGAAATACATCGGCGAAAACTAACGCACAAAGATAAGACATTCCATTCAAACCCAAGCCAAAGCCAATTTACATAACCAGCTTACAGAGTAGCAAGCATTCCCAGAAAGGAGATCAATTTGAAAAGAGAAAGTACAAAGAATGAATAGGGCAAGGGAAGAATAGAACCATCCTTAAATCCCCTATGCGGTTCTTTTCCACTTTTCGCTAGGTCCACTAAAAGGGACAAAACTTACAGAACAGTTGTGGGGATTTCCCAGAAAATTGAACCAACCAAATTACTGAAAATGATCCTTATCCAATAGCCCGTTCAATGCGAGATTCTTTATCGCCCACTATAGGGTCCAAGAGATACTTTCACCACCAAATAGATTTATTGCCACGGGATTCGTTGCAAAATACCCTCTAGACGAAGAAAGTAAACCTTTGACTGCTTTTTCCACTAGTAAACGGCAAGAAGATACCAGTTATTGTAAGAAATGCCCTTTGGTCCTAAAAGTCAAAGCCCACGGTAACTGTTTTGTAAGATTAATGGAATAAAATTTTGGGCGAATTTACTAAAGGCAAGGAACCGTAACACGGTATACATAGATGATTTGGTAATAGCAACAGGACCACTATAGAGGAACAACATTAGACTTAGGTCAGAAGCAAGTCCGAAAGAGATTTCACGAAAAGCCCAACCTGAAGCTTAAACTGAAAAAGGAACTCCATTAAAAAGGAAAATAGACTACCTTGGTCATACACTAAGTGAAAAAGGGGCCGGGTCGTAGAAGGTAAACGACTTAAAGATAAAGTTCCAATCAAGGGGAATATCCTACACCTCAGTGCAAGAAGGGACGTAAAGTCATTCTTTTAGCGTTTAGCAGGGACTTTTACCGCAATGTTCAATAGGGAGCTTTGCATTTCGCAGTCATATCCGGCAACCACTAACCTGAACTTTTAAAAGGAAAGGAAAACACGTACCATTCTATTTCATGCGGACAGACAAGCCTAGCAAGAAGCATTATTCGATGAGGAATTGAAAAGAAAGATTGAGAACACATACCCCCAGTGCGTTAGCTTCCCAGACTTTGGCAAAGGAATTCTTTTTAGCCACGGACGCTAAGCCACCATTGCGGTATAGGAGCATGTTTTAATGCGAAAGACAAGATAATAAGTATAATGCGATAAGGCTTGATTACAGTAGGAAATTAAAGCCCTCAGAAGGTGGAAACTTACTCAGTAAACAGACCCTGAGGTCTCTAGCTAGTTAATAGGACGCTTTAACGCATTTTCAGATAATATAATTTTGGTTACAAGATAAACGTGTTTCCAAAACGGATCATTCCAGGCCGCAACCGGCCAGTAGAAATGCTAAAGAACCCTAATTTTTCGGGGGACGTGAACAAGAGCCGTTGGTTCCTATGACAGCCCAAGAAGAAGATTATGGATATTAGAGGAGGAAATATGTCCCATTGGGAAGGACGAATTAAGGTAGCAGATGCATTATCCAAGATATGTGTCACAAGGTGATAGTACTAATATAAATATGGATTAAGAATGTAAAGAAGAAGAAAAGAAAGACAGAAGAAAAGAAGAGAAGAAAAGAAAAAGAATAATGAAACAATGTTTGCAGTAAGTGTTTTGCAGGTGACCGCGTCCCGTAAAAATGTCACTTAACCATTGCATTATACAGAGGGAGCTTTCCCTTCCCGGGGCAAAAATTTCATTTCATAAAGGAAACAAGGAAGAAAGAGATGAAGATATTATATAAAGGGAACTGTTCAAATACGTTAGAAAGAAACGAAAAGGGAAAAACACAGCCAACAAGAATTAACCGAAACTAGGGGTAGGAAGGGTTGGATTGGATGACCCACAGATGCATTAACGGGACCAAGATGGCTCCTATCCAGGGTATTTAATTTGGTATTGGATGGGTCACGAAATATGACCCATTTTGGTCCAATTTCTAGGTGTACGCACAAAAGGCTAGTACCTTAAGGAGTCTTCTAAAGAAACAAGGTCATTGAGCTAATGCACGATGATGACATTGGAAGAGCTCACCCAGGAAGGGAATGGAAACAATTTGAGACAATTAGATTAATCCAAAGAAAGAACTTTCCATTGGTAAAGGGGGAATTGCACAAAAGGATGTTTAGTAATTATGTGAAAAAAGCTTTTTTGCAATATATGCACAAACAGCTACAAGGGAAGGAAAGGAACAAGGAAAGTAAGGAATGTACCACTAGGGAAATATCCTATCCCACAGACTCCTTTCGAAAAGAGTATTCTATTGATCTTTATCACTAAATCTTCATTTTTACCACGAGTAAAAGGGAAAAAGGTGGGAATAAAGAAAGATACTAGTATTTGTATCGACGCGGCTCAACTTGAGATTATACAGAGTTGGTACCACTAAACTAGTAAAAAGTGCCCAAGGATGTTTGCCAACCAGCACTCTTCCTAGATAAGATATTTTGCAGATTTGCAGATTATTCTGCCCCCACAGCTCATTATTTACTGATAAATGGGACCGAGTTCAACAACTCATTAGTTCAAGGAAATTTGTTAACGCCATTTAAGGTAGAAAAGGTTTAGCGATACAGCCCCGTAGCAACCCAAGCTAGCCAATGGCTTGGTAGGTAGAAAGGAAATAAACAGAAAGGTTTTAGACGTTATTACGACACACAGCTAGGACCAGGATACCTGACTGGGACGTCCGATTTACCTTTATTCCCAATTAATCATTAAATGCAAGGGCAATCATACGAGGTATTCGTTGCAAACCTCCCAATAAAAGCTTTGGATGGGATATGAACCCCAGATTACCTTATGCATGGCTGAAATCAGCCAATACAGCCAAACTACTCCCTGAAAGATATCATGGAAGATAAGAATCGGGAAAACTCTTTAAAGTAATCCACAACGCAAATTCGCACAAGAATTTAGTAAAGAAGCCCAAGCAGAAGGAATATGATAGAGAAGCATCAAGAAGGATTAAGGCCTGGTAGACTACCAAGGAAAAGGGGATGAAGTCTATATTAATGAAGGAAGTAAGAAGTGGGTTATTAATTATCAAGTTAGCCACCAAAAATTCACAGGACCCCCATACAAGGTCGTAGGACGTACAAGAAACTAAGATAAAGGGTTAAGAAAATGGAATAACCAAATTGGCCTTCCACATGTGCTGAATCATTAGAAAGAAAGAAGCCAATTTTGGATAATAATAAACAAGGGACAAGGGTCACAGAAGAACCAAGAATCCAAAGAAGTTGAAGAATCCGAAATGGACAGAGACGTCCAGAAGAAATTCCAGAAAGAAGGAAACTAGATATAACCCTAAGAAATAGAAGAGTCACTGTTTTCAGTGAAACAGAAAGAAGCAAAACCCATTAATTCATCCAATTATTCCCGATGTATTTATGTTTGATTTCTTTCTTTATTGCTTAAGTTTACCTTTCACCGGGTTGACGTTAGGAATAAATCTTTTAATTGTTGCAAGTTCTTACTTTAATTAGCTTGGTTTCGTAGGCCATTTTTTTTTGGTTTAATTTTTTTTGGCTTAAAGGTGCACTTAACTTCAAATTTATTTGACTTGAATGGGAATTATTTGGGGATAATGTAACGAAACGGTTCAATGCGTAAGTACAAGAAATTGTTTTAAGACGGTATATTAAGTTTAAATTCGTTCCATAAGAACATTCTTCAGTAAGTAAAAGAACTAAATTAAGACTGGGTTAGATAGATAATTAAAGTGATTTTAAGATAAGGAACAATTCGTTTCAGAAATGATTATAATTTTTGAAGGGGGTAATTAATACACTTACTTTGTTCAATCCAATTAGATGTTGAATTGGATGAAAAAAAACTTACTGAATAAGAAATATTAATTGCAGAAGGACTCACTAACAGAAGAAGACAAGTTAATTGATGAAGACTCATTAAACCAAGATAGTAGTTGTTGAAAAACCCTACTAACAAGATATTGATGGTGAAAGCTTACTAATTGTTGTTTCACAGTTAAGGGGGAAAAGAAACCTACAAGTATTAACCAACTAAAAACGGTTCCTTTAAACCGAGTTGCCAATTTGTTTTTAGTATCAAGCAGTAGAAGTTATATTGTTTAATGTACAAGGTTCACTCAAGAAATTACAGTAAGAATGTCCAATGAAAATTTTGCATAAAACCACCAATACAACAAATACTCACGTAGGAAGTCAAGGACGGACCACATTGTTATTTGCATTACAAATTACACAAGGAGATTTTCTCCCAGGGACTTGTCTCCAAGCCAAGCAGTTCGCAGCAAAACAAGAAGCCATCACAAGTGTCGTCAATGAAAAAACGAAATTTATTTTTCATAAAGGAAAGACGATATCCACCTAGATAGAATAGGATCTGAGGACCTGAACCAATCATGTACTGTAAACTTGGATAGTTACCATTATTTTTGCTTTTTTCTTTACCATGCATTTATATAACTTATGACTTAAGGGCTTATGTATGTTTAACTTTCAGTTTTTTCTGTTTTTTTGGTGATTTATTTTGTTTGCATTCAGTTTCATGTTTCTTAATGTGATTTACTCATATTTGAATTCAGTTGATGATTCTTTAATATTACTTAATCAAGTACTTGTTCATATTCATATTCAGTTTTTATGTTTCTCTGAATGTTACTTACTCAAGAATTTATTCATGTTTACATTCAATTTTGATTGTTGCCCTTAATGTTACTTAATCAAGGATTTGCTCATGTTTACATTCACTTTTGATGTTTTTGAGTCAAAGTTTCAATATGATTTCCAAGAAGCATAAGTAGGAGTCCTCTGTAGGATAATATTGCTTCAGCTTAGATAACGCTGTCGGAGTCAGCGAGAGGTAGCGGGCCGAGACTGTAATAGTGTGGCACAGTGTCGTTATTCCAAAAGACAATAACTTAATAATAATTAAGAAAAAGGCACGAAACGGATAATAAGGAAGAAAGGGAAAGGGAATAATACGATAATGATTTTCTTAGTGAAGGATTTTGTTACTCAAACATTAGGCTTTTAGCCATTAGACATCTGGTTTTCATCTCCCCCAAAAAGCCTCTGTCCGTACCAGCGATTAGTGACCAACAAGAGATTATAGTCGACGAGGGATATCGCCCAGGCACCTTCGAGAAATTGGAAACTACTCTCATTAGCGCCTATGACTAATCGGCGTTCCCTTCGTGAACAGGTCAGAGAGAGCCATCTGGCATACGTTAAAAAGGAATTCTATGACCCGTTGTTAGAAAGAGGGAAGTACCAAATTCTTAAAAGCTCCACCCTCCCAAAGGTAGGCCTCTAGTATCGACGAATCAAAAGCCATGAGTGTCGGTCATAAGACAGCCCAAAAGGGGTATCAAACGAATGACCTATGAGGATACCAAGGGATACGCCCCTAAGAAGCCAGGACATGAAGAAGGAGGCGTATACAAATTCAAAGCCTACGAATTACTGTAGAAGACCTGACAGGAAGGCGGTCTTGTATAATGTTTGCAGCCACTAAGGCACAAGAAGTCTTTCAGAAAATGCCACACCCAGTCAAAATCCAAAAATCCAAAGGCGGGGCTAAGGAGATTTCAACTGAACAAAAAGGCGAGACAGAGAGAGAGCAGGCAGAAAAAGGGAGCAGAGAAAAAAGGGGAAAACAGAGAACAAGAGACCAAGAGAGAGAACAACTGGAGTAGTAGAGGGGAGAACGGCAGTGGCATGGCCGTGAAACAGAGAAGGACAGAAGAATCCCCAGAAGTAGAACAGGTGCAAAGGTGTGGTGTGCGAAGCAATCAAAGACAGTGAAAGTGACAATCAATACTCAGTAAATTTCCCTCGTGCCTATAGACTCGTAATTGCAACAAGTGCCAATTAAGTTTTATCAGTCAAGAGCCCAGTAACTCAGAAGGTGGAAAACATGTGTAAGAACCCCTAACGAAGAATAAAACTTAATGCAAAGAAAACATATCAATTAATTTCTCATCCTAACAGAACCCCTTTACCTAATTCCCCAAAGTACAGCCTCACGGCACACGTTACCTTAGATCTGTGCAAAGAAAGTAAGTACCGTCACATATATATATATATATATATATATATATATAAAGCTTTCGAACCCTTCGCTGGGTTTCATCACCTGTGCCCTGCCCTAATTTGAGATTTCTACCCAGTAATAATAATAATAATAATAATAATAATAATAATAATAAAAATAATAATAATAATGACAATAACAACAACTCACCCTCCTTCTGCACTATTTTAGTGAGAGCAGAGAGACGCACTACAGACCACTATGCAAATGCTTCTTCCCCTTAAGTTTAAAAAAAAAAAAAAAAAAAGCTTACTCAGCAGATGCGTGAATGAAAAACAGTGTCTTCTAGAAGTCAGTGCATCGTCGATATATATATATGGTCATGCATAAAAGATGACGAGGGGTGGTGGAGGCTTCCTGTATAATATATCGTATACATTATTTGCATCCTGTGAGAATGAGTCCTGTGGGAATGAGAGTCCTAGGAGAGTGAGAGTCTTAGGAGAGAGAGAGTCCTAGGAGAGTGGAGTCTGTGAGAATGAGAGTTATATACAATAAGAGTCTGTGAGAATGAGGGTCCTTTACAATGAGAGTTCTATAAAATGAGAGTCCTGTGAGAATGAGAGTCTTAGGAGAGTGAGAGTCCTATGGTAATGAA
>NC_061103.1:43283594-43301405 GCF_015104395.2 Macrobrachium nipponense
TTAGATGTGGTACGACTGGAGAGAGAGAGAGAGAGAGAGAGAGAGATTGTAATTAGCAAATGAGAAAAGAGTGAGGAAGTATTTAATGACGTTGGCTAATATTTCTTCTTATAGAAGTGATGTCATTGTTCATATTTTATTTATTGCATTTCTAGCTTTGATCTCACACTTTCTTTTCTTACTTTCTCTCTTGGTGAAAGTCCTCGGTTCGTTCTTTTATTTGACTTAATATCGGATTTTCTCTTTTATTAGATAGTGGCTTTTATTTCTGCAACTATTTAAGATCAAAGCGTCTAAGTAGTTATTTTAAGTAGTATATTTCCTAGTAGCTGCGATGCCAGTTTGATGTGAATCTGTCAATCATTCAATATATCCCTGACAACAACATACTGAGGTTAGGGTCCTAGGTTATATTAACAACCTCCAAGTTATTGGGATGGAGATTGTAGTTCAGCTGTAGAGCGAAGTGGCGAACGCGGAATCAGAGGAATTTATTTCTGGTGATAGAAATTCATTTCTCGATATAGTGTGGTTCGGATCCCACAATAAGCTGTAGGTCCCGTTGCTAGGTGACCAATTGGTTCCTAGCCACGTAAAAATATCTAATCCTTCGGGCCAGCCCTAGGAGAGCTGTTAATCAGCTCAGTGTCTGGTAAAACTAAGATATACTTAACTTTGTAGAGCGAAGTACTATATATATAGGTCAGACCTACTTTAGGCGCAGAATTTGTATTTACAATTTCTTAAAACTATGCAATATTGTATTTCGAATCTACATTTGGAATTTAAGTAGGTCAGATAAGCCTTTTTATCATATGAATAAATTTATCTCTTTTTGTACATATATTATATCATACTGTTATATATCAATAGTTTTATCATCACTTCTTTCCAATGGCGTCACTTCCACTTTATCACTGTATCAATACAGTTCACTGTATTAAATTGTATCTTGTGAAAGTGTCATTATTATTATTATTATTATTATTATTATTATTATTATTATTATTATTATTATTTTATTGAATTATTGTCTATTGTTTATTAAGTGGTTAACTTATTTTTAGTGAGTGGTATCTCTTCTGTTACAACTTCTTTCTAATGAAATCCATATTCCTGGTCCCTGTAGGGTTGGTCGGTCGAATGGGGTTCATCTGTTGAATAATAATACTTATAATAATAATAATAATAATAATAATATTATTATTATTATATTATTATTATTATTATTATTATTATTATGATTATTATTATTATTATTATTATTATCTTATTATTATTCAAAAAATGTTTTTTTTTTTTTATTTTTTTTTTGACAAAGTAATATGTAAATACAAGTAAGCAAGCTACACTCAGTAATTTTGTGGCTTTCTTTTTACAGTTATTATTATTATTATTATTATTATTATTATTATTATTATTATTATTATTATTATTATTATTATTATTATTATCCTTCAAATGGGAAAAACCGAAAGGCAAGTATTCGTTACAAATCATATTTCTGGAAAATAAAAAAATACAATAAATTAATCAAATGACCGATCTCCACAAAATGCCGTCGCAACAATTAAGGTCACAAAACCACACATACCAGGATAAACATACTAAAACACAGATGTATAAACATAAAAAAAAAAAAAATCGCCAAACATACTTCACAAGGCGTCAAGTATAGACGCAAGGAACAAGGGGGTATATAGCACATAGCACCACCGCCCTTGGGAAGAAGGATGCCCATTCATGCCCCAGGGCATCTTTCCTCGCTTCTAATGGACGCCATCTGGGTTGGTGGGACGTTTGAGCCTCCTCGGGATGGCTGGAGGGAGAAGTGGGTGCGCTCTATTAGGACTTTGGGCATGGGGCATGGCTTTGGATGGAAGGCAGCTTGCAGAACGTGGAGAGGCTTGGAGTGCTAAGTGAGAGAGAGAGAGAGAGAGAGAGAGAGAGAGAGAGAGAGCCTAGACTTCTAGAAATTAAAATTTTATATATATATATATATGTATATATATATGTATGTATGTATGTATGTATATATATATATATATGTATGTATATATATATGTATATATTTATAACGTACATATAACTATACACCCCATTTGTATATATTTTAGATATAATATTACATTATCTCTCTCTCTCTCTCTCTCTCCTCCTCTCTCTCTCTCTCTCTCTCTCTATATATATGTATAATATATATATATATTATATATATATATATATATATAATATATAATTGTGTGGTTATATTTGTATGCAAGTATATGTATGCGCACGCCGTGTGTGTGTGATTTTCCCGTGTAGATAAATGTACGCAAAGTTTTCATACTGCTGTAATGAAAGTGTAACGTTTTTATTTGCAATAATCAGCAAGAGATTAAAAAAAAAGCCTTCATTGACCTGGAAGAGAAAGGTGATAATAACTTAATTAATAAATTAACACATTTGTCGACAAAAGCTTCGGGCCTTTTTCTCTTTCCTCTTGTTTTCCCTGGGTCAGACTGCTACACACCTTTCGAAGATGCTAACCTCCGTTTTTTTTTTCTTCCCTTTTCTCCCCTTTTCATCCCGTTTCATCGCAAACTGTTTTATTAGTGGACGGTGACAACTTGGCCCTGTCAAGTACTGTGTTTATTTGTCACCTGCTTTTAGTTCTCTCTCTCTCTCTCTCTCTCTTCTCTCTCTCTCTCTCTCTCTCTCTCAAGTCTGTCGTCATCATCATCATCCAAAACCGAGATTCTGCTCTAACTGTTAACTGCTCTCGTAAAAATTCTTTGGTTTGGGTGCGTATTTGAGCAGTTTCGCTATGAAGGCTGCTACAGACCTGGATCACCGAGGGAACCTCTCTCTCTCTCCTCTCTCTCTCTCTCTGTTTATCCTCATTCACGTCCTAAGGAGTTATACAAAACACACATACACACACACACACACACACACACATTATATATATATATATATATATATATATATATATATATATATATATATATATATATAGAGAGAGAGAGAGAGAGAGAGAGAGAGAGAGAGAGAGAGAGAGATATTCTAACTGGAAATGACTCCTATCAGTAATTCCCTTTTAAACGTGACAAAATTGTAAATTTCCAAAAATAAATTTTCACCATCATTTCTTCATAAACAACAAAACTATAGAATGCCTTAATTAGTTCTTAAAGTAATGCCTTAATTAGCTTTTAGACACAACCGCCCAGCGAATGCTTCACGATTTGACCCAGAATAAGCAAATCCGAAATTTAATGTCCCATTGCATTGTGGGTACGATGTGTCACGGGATCTGGAGTATCGGTTAAATGCGTACCCAGAAATACCTATTGTCAGGGGAAGGCATTATTGGGTCGTGTATATCCTGCTGCATTTTTCTCTGAGGTAGGATATGGTCCGATAGCAAGACCTTTAGTCATGCAGAAGTCTAGTCTACACAGGTGAAGTAATGACTATGGTTGTATGAATAATAATAATAATAATAATAATAATAATAATAATAATAATAATAATAAGATATTCGAAGAGCGGAAACAGTAGAAACTAGAAAAGCGAAGGAAACAAGTGAAACAAGTCAGATAATCCTGTCTATCTATCTGTTTGTCTATCAACATACGTATGTACACACACCCACACACGTCCCACCACCAACGTGGATATGGATGCTAATGCCTAGTGGGATCCAGAAAAAGGCGTGAGGGTAGCAACCTCATTCCCAAAAGAAGAAACGAGGACATTTTAATTCTATTTAAATGCGGTATATGTTATGAAATTCAGGAAGACGTTACTATAGTAGGTAGTATACCCCGTATACTGACCCTACAGAGGAAAATTAACCCCTCTCTCTCTCTCCTCTCTCTCTCTCTCTCTCTCTCTCTCCTCTCTCTCTCTCTCTCTCAACGGGGCGTTGAAGTGTTTTTTTAAGGTCGTTGGAAAAATAGAAAGGGGAGAGATTTACGCTCGGGAGATTAGATTGGGATTATCTGTTGGGGGCGATGAAGTCCGCTCACTGACTGACTTGGCTGGTTTTTGTATTTTTGCGATTCCGAGCGTACCAAAGTCTCCATCATTAAGGAAGAAGAAGAGAGGTAGGAGGAGGAGGAAGGAGGAGGGAGGAGGGAGGAGAGAGAGAGAGAGAGAGAGAGAGAGAGAGAGAGAGAGAGAGAGAGAGAGAATGTGGGGATGGGAGACATACTTTTTCCTCTTTTCAAATTCACGTGTTCTCTTTATATACATTATATTTGCCATGCACAAAAATAACCTAAAGCACGAAAAGAAGAAGAAGAGAAGGGGTGGAGGATGAGGAGAGGAAGAGAAGACGGGAGAGAGAGAGGAGGAGAGGGGGAGAAGAGAGGTGAGAAGGGAGGATGAGAGAAAAAGAACAGAGAGGATGAGGAGAGAAGACGGAGGGGCGGAGGATGAGAGAAAAAGGAGAGATAGGGTTATCCTGAGAGGTGCATTATACGAGGGGGGGAAATGTGAATTTATAGAGTTAATTGAGAGATTAAGGTACGGAGGACTTTGATAAGTTTCATGGGAATTAAATGGCGATTTGAGAACAGGCGTAATCTCGAATTAAATTAGATACAAGATTGGAGTATAGAGGTCAATGAGAGAGTTGGAGTGATAAACAGTCTCCATAATGAGATGAGGACGAGTAGATGAAAAAATAGCACGGTCAATAATTAAACGAGAATAAGAGGGAATTCGGAATTGAGCTGGAGTGAAGGTCGTATTACGGAATGGATGAATAGGAAAGGTGAACTAGAGAAGCAGTTAATGGAATAGAATTGTAAACATGAAGAGAAGTAGTATAAAATATGGGAAGTTTGATTGAGGCAATAAATAAGATAGAGATATATATATATATATATATATATATCTATATATATATATATATATATATATATATATATATATATATATATAGATATATAATATATATGTGTGTGTGTGTGTGTGTGTGTGTGTGCGTGCGCTCGCGCGCGTAACGAACGGTTCGAAAGTATTACGTCTTCAATTTCTAAAGCGCTTAAAATAACTTTTAAAAATTAATTATGCTGTAAATGATTAAACTTGTCATCATTACAATGGAGAGGAATAATATTCGCTTCCGTGCCGCGTAGCTCTTTCGAGCAAGAGCCCGTGCCGGCACGAGTGCACTTGAGTCCTAAAAAACAACAAAGAAACAGGAAAACAAACAAACAAACGCAACGAGAGCAGCTCGAAGAGCGACGGAGTCGGAGAAGAAGAAACGGGAGAAGTTAGTGAGATCATCTGACTTCACTTCTCTCTCTCTCTCATCAGCCACCCAAAACTCTCTCTTCTCTCTCTCTCTCTCTCTCTTTCCTTTTTAAGTTTTCGCTTGGTATGTGGAGGAGGCAATATGATATCTCTCTACGCCGTCCTCCCCGCCTGCCTGCCTCCCTCCCTACCTCCCTCCCACCCTCCACCCTCCACCCTCTCTCTCTCTCTCTCTCTCTCTCTCTCTCTCTCTCTGTATGACCCCTTCCCTCCCAACACCCCATTTTTTTTTTTACTGCTCATGCCCATCCCTCTTCTCTCTCTCTCTCTCTCTCTCTCTCTCTCTCTCTCTCTCTCCTGATGCAATTACGTAACCTTTATAATAGACAGCGTCAATGAACACGGTCTTGGGATTAAATTTTTGTTTGTAATATTTTTTTTGGAAACGTTTTCATATTTAGTAAAATTATGTAAATTTGGCGTTGGTGCCCATTGTTCTTGCAACGCCAGTTTTTGGTATTTAATGAAATTAAAATTATTTATAATAAACTAAAATGAATTGAAATTGATAAATGTTAGACTTTTTTTTTGCACCGTCATTATATCTCACTCCCCTTTTCATCCTAATATTAAGTCTCCTCCTCTCTCTCTCTCTCTCTCTCTCTCTCATCTCTCTCTCTCTCTCTCTCTCTCTCTCTCTCTCTCTCTCTCTGCAAGGTTGATTAAATTGTCCCCTTTCTTTATTTAATCACTCAAATAAAAATGACTTTATCGACCCTTATTTGTTTATTTATTTGTTTATTTAATTATTTATGTATTTATTTGTTTTTGAATATTATGGCTCAGGTACCGAGATGTGCAAAGCTGCCAAAAAAAAAAAAAAAAATTTAAAATCCCATGCCAGGGGATTTCACCTTAGAGATGACAGTAGAAACGCCTCTTGGAAATATGAAGGTTATATGAAAGAATTGAGTTAATTCCTCATTCTGGAAATGATTAACCAAAGTGGTTAAATCTTGAGTTTATAGTTCCTTTATTCGTGAACTGGCGTCACAGATACAGTGGTCATTGATGGTTAAATTTGAAGAGCATTGAAATGAAAGAGACTGATTGGAAGCTTATTGCCTACCATTAGAAGTGTTTTGAAGGTTATTATTATTATTATTATTATTATTATTATTATTATTATTATTATTATTATTATTATATGTTCTATGATCTCTATGGATCATAGACGCATTGGATAATCTTTTACTCATAGGATGTCTGCGTAACAATATTATTATTATTATTATTATCATTATTATTATTTTTTTATTATTATTACATAGGGTTGAATAATCTTTCGCCTGATAAGACAGCCGCTCAACACTGAAGAGAGATCGAGAATCATCTCTTGTGTCGTGATCACAGCAGCTCTTGATCACCGTGTTTATCTTCCTCTCGTAGCCCTATTTATAGAGGAGGGTCGCTAGAAATAGTAGAGCATGATTTTCGAAGGGGAATATGAGTAATCATATTGCTCTACGCAGATTTGTGTAGCACGTGTGTTTTATGCGATTACTCTTTTAAGGATCTGTAAAAAGATCTTTAGATCTTCAGCTCCAGGATCGAAATGAGCTTCAGGCTGGCAAGAACAAAATGATCAGTGGTTTTCCGGGGTTTGTATTTCCCTCTTCACTTTGGTGTTCCCCGATCGATAAACAACATTTCGAGGTCTATGTGAGAGTTCCGGTCTTTTTTGACTTGGCTAAACAAGGCGCGATTCGACCTCCAGCTTACTCGGGACGCGTGCAAGATTTTCACCCCTCACGGTTTCCCATTTAAAGGCCGGAGACCTTCCCCCGTCATTAATTTTAGCCCTCTCTCTCTCTCTCTGTTCCCATTTTTATTATTTACGAAAGCCGCTCTCTTTCTGTCCCCCTTCTCTAGTGTGTGTGTGTTGTGTGTGTTTTTTTTTTTTTCAAGAAAGAGGCACGGGCGTGAAGGTGGGAGTGACACCTGTCACTCGGAAACCCGGGTTCTGTTACCCAGCCGAAATTGGGAGGTGTCGGACCCCTGTCAGCCCTTTTTTTTTTTTTTTTTTTTTTTTTTTTTTGGGGGGGGGGGTTTTTTTTTTTTTTTTTTTTTGGGGGGGTGGGGGGGGGGGGGGGGGTCGAAATCGAGACCGTTGTTCCTTTTGCGGGACATTTGAGAAGGGCTGGCGTTTTTATAATAACCCGTTTCTGCCTTAAAAGGATTTGGAATAGGTGGATATGATTATCGGGGATGCGATGTATTAATTATTATCATATACTGCAATTATTATTGTCGTTGATTTACGGTGATGTTATTGTCGTGTGAATAATAATGATAATGATCATTGCTTGATTATTTTGGTTGGTTGAAAGTGGTGGTATTGTCAGCTGCCTCTTCTTCTTCTTCTCCTTCTTCCTCTTGTTTCCTTAAAGCATTCGTCGGATTTCTCAAAATATGTTTTATGCCAAAATTCACTTAGTAGATGTTTATTTTATTTCCCTTCATTTAGACAGACTTGACTGTCCGAACCAGGAAACACTAAAGACTGTAGAGAATTCCACATTATGACGGTAAACTATCTGAACATCAAACTTGAACATATCTTTTCAGTTCAAAAGAAATGATTTCGTTGAAATATATATCTGAGTCGTTGATAAACCCTCTTCTAAAACAAGCACACTAAATGACATAGGAAACACAGAGGAATGTAGAGAATCCCCTCGTCATGACAGTAAACGTGACCGGCCATCAGAATTTGCTTCACATTTCTTGCATGTGGATCCAAGGCTTTGTAGTGACGAGCGTATCGAAAAAGTGCGAAGAATTCGCACTTTGTGGCTGTTACAATTACACGGGCAAAACATCACTTATAAAAATAAGTACAAGTATCCTATCAGGATTCCTCAACAGCTACAGGACTCACATCTCACATCCTGAAACTAAATGGAGGATATGTTAGGCCTATATAACTTCGGGTCGTTAATCTCGTAGTTACTTCTGGTTAATGAGTTTCCTGGGCAGCTCCTCGCTGTACGGGATGCGTCATGAGTTTTGTTCTAGGTGTGGGGAGTGGAGGGGTGGGGCGGGAGATAGAGGCGGTGGGGGGGGGGGGGGGTGGCAGGCGAGCTCACTGTCTACTTCCGTTGCTATGAGAGGTGTGTTTGGCTGTAAGGTTGAATTTGGAATTGTGGAAAATGAAAATAGAAGGATTATGCAGATAGATTACGGGTGAAGCTAAAAAAAATTACTATGTATATATATATATATATACATATATATTATATATATATATATATATATATATATATATATATATATATAATATATATATATATATATATATATATATATATATATGGATGTAAGGTGGAATTTAGAATTGTGGGAAATGAAAACAGCAGCCTTATGCAAATAGGATTAGGAGGGTGCATAGTTTAATATATAAATGTATATGTAAAATATATATAATATATATATATACTATATATATATCTATATATATATATATATATATATTATATATATAATATTATATATATATATAGTATATAGTATATATAATATATAAATATATATATATGACTGGTAAAAATGTTTTGTCACAACAGAATTCCATCTAATAAAAGGAGCCCATAAAAACAAAATATAGAGAGAAAAGTACTATATTTCAGAGAATGCTGTCTCCCTCTTCAGGTAGATGAATGAGAAAAGTTTACAGAAAAGGTGGTATTTATACCAAGAGGTCCATCCACAGGCAAGCCAATTTAGGTCATCCCCGCTGATAATCTTCCTTTATCTTCTTAAGCGTTGGTTGAATGAAAATCTTGTCGATCGTATCTGAATCCCATGCTCCTTTTGAGATCTTCATTACCTGCCTCTCTTTTATTAAGGCCGATTTCATCATTTGACTCTTGTACCGGCAGTTGCTGCTATAAATTATACAGATAGCAATATCGTGATAGCTAAAGTAGTGAATGTATGAAAGTGAGAACGTTGGTTTTCTGTATAAGGTAAATTTGTATTCTGTCGTGTCTCTGATTATTAAAACATCAAGAAAAGAAATTTTGTTGTCTGTTTCCCATTCAACTTTAAATTTGATGCTGGGAACTAATGCATTTAATTTTGAAAGGAATTCATTAAAATTGCATCTAATAACGTATTTTCGTTTGGGGAATCATTCTACAAGCAAAAATTCGGGTGTAGTATGGGTAGTCCTTTAAGTCCTGTTTTAGCCAATCTGTACTTGGAATACTTTGAAACTACAGTAATAAATGCAATAAAACCCAAAAACATGCTGTGGATGAGATATGTAGATGATATTCTAACATTTTGGGATAATAGGTAAGGCAATTTTAATGAATTCCTTTCAAAATTAAGCGTATTTGGTGCCCAGCATCAAATTTAAAGTTGAATGGGAAAAAGACAACAAAATTCCTTTTCTTGATGTTTTAATAATCAGAGACACGACAGAATACAAATTTACCATATACAGAAAACCAATGTTCTCACTTTCATACATTCACTACTTTAGCTATCACGACATTGCTATCAAGATAGGTGTATAATTTATAGCAGCAACTGCCGGTACAAGAGTCAAATGATGGAATCGGCCGTAATAAAAGAGAGGCAGGTAATGAACAGCTCAAAAGGAGCATGGAATTCAGATATGATCGACAAGATTTTCATTCAACCAACGCTTAAGAAGATTAAAGGAAGATTATCAGCGGGGGTGACCTAAATTGGCTTGTCTGGGGATGGACCTCTTGGT
Source organism: Macrobrachium nipponense (assembly GCF_015104395.2). NCBI lineage: Eukaryota > Metazoa > Arthropoda > Malacostraca > Decapoda > Palaemonidae > Macrobrachium > Macrobrachium nipponense. The sequence continues at coordinate 43,293,631 of NC_061103.1, forward strand.
ATAAATACCACCTTTTCTGTAAACTTTTCTCATTCATCTACCTGAAGAGGGAGACAACAGTCTCTGAAAAATAGTACTTTTCTCTATATTTTGGTGTTTTTATGGGCTCCTTTCAATCTGTATGTCACTGTCAATTGTTTAAGCGTATATTGCGTTAACGTTTTTTTACCAGTCATAAAGAAAGATGACTATTATGAACTCAACATTACTTATTTCACTCTGGACTCGTAAAGCAATGACGCCAGTAGGTTATAACCCAATTTCCATAATTTATAAAGTTTTGTAATTTTGTTCACATTTGTACATACGTATATATCGCATGACGCCTGCGAATTTTAATTATACAAACAGATGCCATGTGTCACAGACACACACACACACACACACCGTACTGCCATAAATGAGAACGGGTCTCATGTTTTGTGGGGGAGAGAGAGAGCTGTCTCTTTTTCTCCATTAATTTCGCTTCTCATTATGGCACCATGCTCAGCACATGAGCGTGTCTCTCTCTCTCTCTCTCTCTCTCTCTCTCTCTCTCTCTCTCTCTCTCTCTCTCTCATGACGATACCACATTAAGTATAACTCGATCTATCTCATGACGGTGTCACGTCCATCTTCATCCTCTCTCTCTCTCTCTCTCTCTCTCTCTCTCTCTCTCTCTCTCTCTCTCCTTTTATATCTAGCCATTTATCTCATGTGTCTTCATATCTGTCTTATCTATCTCATGACGATATCACTTTCACATTCTCTCTCTCTCTCTCTCTCTCTCTCTCTCTTCTGCAGAGGAAAACTCTCTATCTTTCTGCCCAAGGAACACTTTATTTTTTTTATTCATGCAAATTCCTCGACACCGGTCGTTCTCTGTCCTTCTCGGTTTCATTCGTTATCGTCCGTTAAACTCTCTCTCTCTCTCTCTCTCTCTCTCTCTCTCTCTCTCTCTCTCTCTCTCTCTCTCTCTCTCTCTTGCAGCCCAGTATTTTGCACACTGTATTCTTCGATAAAATAAGTTATCTTTTTTAGCAATTTTTTGCAGGATGTCGTGTTCTATCCTTTGTTTACTTGACAAAAATACCCTGCATTGTTTCTCATTTAAAAACTATTTTAAAACGAAAATAAACGCCGTTGATTCATTTTTTTAATGGTTCGTTTTCTATGCTTTGGCGTCTAATAAAAACCGTAGTGTTTCTCACTTAAAACTATTTTGAAAAAAGTAGAAACGTCACTACTTCTGGTTAGGACGTTTGAGAATACGTTCCTTTATTCTTTATTAAATCGGTCTTTTTTTTCTTAAATGCTCATGCTTAATATGCTCTTTCTTTTTGTTAAGTGATTTTCTTAAAATGCTCTTTCATTTTGTTAAATGCTCTTTCTCTTTTGTTAAATACTTTTTGTTTTTTTTTTATGTTTCTTCTTTTTCTTAAATGCTCTTTCATTTTGTTAAATGCTCTTTCTCTTGTTAAATACTTTTTTTTTCTTGTTATATGTTTCTTCTTTTTCTTAAATGCTCATTCTTCTTCGTAAATCCTCTTTCATTTTCTTAAATGCTCTTTCTCTTTTGTTAAATACTTTTTTTTTTTTAAACGTTCCTTCTTTTTCTTAAATGCTTTTTTTTAATGCTCTTTTTCCTCTTGCTAAATGCTCTTTGTTAAACGCTCATGCTCCCATCAACGGCGGAAGTTGTTTTTTTTAGTCTTAAATATCCCTCTTACAGCCCTAATCAATACGGTATATTTTCCCTTATCGCTCCTTTATAGAGCCATTTTAGCCACGCCCACATCCTGGGTGAAGAGGGCGTGGTACTTCCGCTCGCTGTGAATAGATCGCCTGGGCGGGCTCTCTCTCTCTCTCTCTCTCTCTCTCTCTCTCTCTCTCTCTCTCTCATAGGACCCCCAAGACCTTCAGGCGATCACCTGAAATGGCCTCTGGTCTCTCAAAGGTAATGACCCGAGGATTAACCCTCTCTCTCTCTCTCTCTCTCTCTCTCTCTCTCTCTCTCTCTCTCTCTCTCTCCTTGGTGACCTCACTTCGTATTGCCCTGAGGAAACTCTGTAATGAACAGTTGAGCTTTGTCGTATGTTAACGCTTTGTTTTATCTCAAAATTCCATACATTATTATTATTATTATTATTATTATTATTATTATTATTATTATTATTATTATTATTATTATGCATTTTGGACTTCGAAAGCATGACAGAGATCATTATGTTCTTATCTGAACCTTCATAAAACTCAGTATGATTAGAAAGACTTGGATTAGAAAGGCTAGCTATCTCAGTTCAGCTCTTGAGTTAACTTTTAAACTCATTTTTCCACAAATATTGAAACAAATTCTTTTTGCTTACTCTGGGAGTAAGCCTACACACTAATTTGTTGTTGTTCTTGTTCTTGTTCTTGTTCTTGTTGGGAGTATGAAAGCCTAAAAAGGTCTGAAAAAGGTATTTCGTGTTGAGTTAAAGATACAGGAACTTTAGGATAGGACATTTATGATTTATTTAGAATGATAATGTAAAAGGTAAATAATGTACATATTAAACAGTACAGACAAAATTATTTCTAATGAAATATAGCGTATTTATTTTAATTTTCATTGGTGAAACAACGCTCTATTTGACCATAGATTTTAAGAACGTACCCCGTGTAAGCGGGAGGTCGGATCATCCCTTGCTACAATGAACTCCTTTCCCAACAAACACTTTGACCATAGAGTTCACTGCAATGTTATCTGGAACTTAAAATAACTTACATAGCATTAAAAAGCCAAACTTACCTCTGGTTAATTCATACGTGCTCGTCTTCCACCCAAACCTGTATTTATAGACCCCACTTCAAAATAGTACTTTTCCAGATTTTATCCGAAATTGCTGCCTTCGACCAGGCTCCCAGGTCAGCTGTGACCCTCCAGGCTGGGCCTCCAACATGGAAACCCTTTTTGTAACCCTGTCTTATCCTGGGTCTCTCGTGGCATTAGGTTATTTCAGTCTGTTGGTCGAGGGTAGGAGAGTTAACTATGATTTTGACTATTTTATTTTATTTATTTATCTATATTTATTTATTTTTTATTTATCGCTGTTTTGACTATTTTATTTATGTATTTAACTATATTTATTTGTTTTTACTTATCTTTTTTTACTATTTTATTTCATTATTTACCTTGTTTATTTATCTATATTTATATAGTTTTATTTTTTATTCTTATGATTTTATTTTTTCATTTCTTTATTTATTTGTCTACTAATTCATGTATTTATATATTTTTTATTTCTATTATTCATCTATTTATTTATTTGACATTCATTCATGAATTTAATATTTAATTATTTATCAAATATTTTGACCTTATTTATTTATCTATTTTCGTTTATGTTTATATTTTTAAATTTATTTATTTCACTATTTATTCATATATTTATATTAACTTTTATTTATTTATATGACATTTAATTTTTTTGACATGACTAATAATAATAATAATAATAATAATAATAATAATAATAATAATAATAATCCTCTGGGATTATGGTTATCAGAACGGATAGGGTGATACGTGCAAACAGACCAGACGTGACGTTGATTGCCCAAAGTCAAGAAGAAAAGTATCACTCATTGATGTCGCAATACCATGGGACACCAGAGTTGAAGAGAAAGAGAGGGAAAAATGTGGATAAGTATCAAGATCTGAAAATAGAAATAAGAAGGATATGGGATATGCCAGTGGAAATCGTACCCATAATCATAGGAGCACTAGGCACGATCCCAAGATCCTTGAAAAGGAATCTAGAAAAAACTAGAGGCTGAAGTAGCTCCAGGACTCATGCAGAAGAGTGTGATCCTAGAAACGGCACACATAGTAAGAAGAGTGATGGACTCCTAAGGAGGCAGGATGCAACCCGGAACCCCACACTATAAAATACCACCCAGTCGAATTGGAGGACTGTGACAGAGAGCAAAACAAAAAAAAAAAAAAAAAAAAAGAAGAAAAAAACAAAAAAAAATAAAAAAAAAAAAAAAATAACGAATAATAATAATAATGGAGAAACAAAACCACAGTTATGTATATGTACATATATTTAAAAATAAAACTGTACAGATACCTTTCGAGAACCTGTTCTGTTCCCTTTTCCAAATAATAATAATAATAATAGTTACAAATTCTTACGTAGATCCCATCATTAACACCAACACTTTTTCTGTCTCAGGTTCCGTAAACAACTATTTCCTCTTTTTCTTTTTTATTTTCCGCCTTTTTTTAGGACTCTCTCTCTCTCTCTCTCTCTCTCTCTCTCTCTCTCTCTCTCTCTCTCTCTCTCTCTCTTCCTTTTTTTTGTGTTTGATGCAATCTTAGCCAGACCCATCATCTCCTAATCCCAGCACCCACATTTATGCTTTTTGTGTGTGTGTGTGTGTGTGTGTGTTGTGTTTGTGTTTCAGCTTCCCACGTATTCGGTACCATATGACCTGCCTGTCATAAGCGAGAGACCCTCGCTGCTATTTTCTAGTGTTCCAGCATATTTTTATTATTATTATTATTATTGGGAAAGTAAATCCACCGTAGTATGCCTGTTTGATTTTGATTATATATTTTAGATAACAAAATCAAACAAACATATTACTACTGTGGATTTACTTTCTCATGTTATTGACTCATGTGATTAGGATTTTTCTTTGGATTATTATTATTTTATTATTATTATTATTATTATTATTATTATTATTACCGTGAATACAGTTTTTATGTTTTCCCCTTTTATTTGTTAATTACTCTTGCTGTCATTAATAATAATAATAATAATAATAATAATAATAATAATAATAAAATAATAATAATAATACGTATTGATGACTCTAACAAACAAACACAACACACACACACACACACACACACACACACATATATAATATATATATATATATATATATATATATATATATATATTATATTATCTCTCTCCGAAACGCATATGAATAGAAAAATCAATAAATATCGCTTGAGCGAACGAGACTGATTTCTTGGTTTTGTCTAGAACCACCCTCTATTAAAGGAAACAGCTTCATGTGTAAGTTGTATCCGGATAACTGAAGAGTTTTTGAGCCAACTATCCAGTATGGAAGTGATGTGTTGATGTTGAAGCCGTTGGGATGAATTGTTTGTGAATTAGATGTGGCATACAAAGTATTAAAAATGTGGAGATGCCACATTAGTAGTAAAGAATGTTGGCTCATGTGAAAGGGATGACTCAGAATGTTTTGACGCGGTTCAGTCATGTTTGAATTATGAACAGAAGGAATGAAAGAACTGAGAAGGAATGAATAGTAAATGGCGCGGAAGATTATACAGTTCTCTTGCGTGACTTGGTCTCCACACAACTTAAATTGCTCCCTTATTTTACCTTTTCTTTCGTTTTTTTTTTCTTTCCTCTCCTTTACGTGACTGGGAATTAGTAGCATGGCGTCACTATCATTCGTGGCTAATTGTGAATGTAAATGATGGCTTACATTTCTTCACAATCAAACTGTTGTATTGTATGTTTGTACACACACATTCTCTCTCTCTCTCTCTCTCTCTCTCTCTCCTCTCATATATCATATATATATATATATAAATATATATATATATATATATATATATATATATATATATATATATATATTATTTTTTATTATTTTTAAACCTTTACCCCGTAGCGAGGTAGAGCCGCCAGTGCTCCTTCCAAGGTGCACTGTAGGCATTACTCAAGGTTCTTAGCTGCGTGTCTTCGGCCCGTACCTGCACACCCTTTTTTTTTCTTTTACCGTACCTCCTTTCATATTTGCTCTCTTCCATCTGCCTTTCCACCCTCTTCTAACAGTTGATTCATAGTGCAACTGCTTTGGATTTTCCTCCAGTTACACCTTTCAAACCTTTTACTGCCAGTTTCCGTTTCAGCGCTGAATGACCTCATAGGTCCCAGTGCTTGGCCTTTGGCCTAAATTGTATCTTCAATTTAATTCAACGTTTAGGCTTGCATCTCTTACTGCCGAAGTGATATTTGCATTTTTAAATTGATAGTTACATGAATAATCTAATTGTCTACTTGTAGAGCGTGTTAATGGCTTACTTTTACGCTCAAGATTGTTAGTCAAGATATAATGTTAGCTTACTGTAGCTACTTACAGGTTATGTCGAAATATATGTTACACACACGGCATTTATACTCGTATAAGCTCATATGATCTGCCTCCACAGCTTAGGCTTATTGTACTTAAAAGTTATATTGAATTACAATAGGCCTACCTTTTCAGCCAACGAAGCCTTCCTTTGCATCAGAATAAGAAAGAATTTTGCACCTACCTAATAATTATATAGGCTTACGCGCTCTACCATTATATCCTAGGCCTATTATACTTCAAGCAATATATTTTGAATTGCAGTAGGCCTACGTTATCAGTTTACAAATTCCTCCTTTTGTACCAGAATAAGAAAAGAAATAATGTGACCAATTCTTTTGACTTGCCTGACATACTCAATATTTATATAGGCTTACACGCTCTATCATTATATCCTAGGCCTATTTACACTTCAAGCAATGTATTTTGAATTGCAGCAGGCCTACATTATCAGTTTACGAAACCTTCCTTTGTGTCAGGATAAAGAAAAAATAAAGAATGGTATACACGTTTTTAGACTTGTCAGACCTACTGTATATTTATATATAGGCTTACAAGATCTACCATTACATCCTAGGCCTATTTACGCTTCAAGCAATATGTTTTGAATTACAACAGACCTACATTTGCAACTAACGAAGCCTTCCGATTTATCAAAAAATAAAGTGGGGGAAGGAACTTCCAGTAATAAATTTTGAATTTCAGTAGGCCTATAAATTCTAAGCTCACGAGACCTTCATTTGCATCAGAAAAACACATTCTGGCGTTTCCCATTAAAACGATTGTCCTCAATCCCCGCCCCCATTAGCGTCTGTCTGTCACTCTGTCAATCAACTTGTCGCTGATTCTCGCTCCCGAGAGAGATTCTCTCGTAGCTTGGGAATCTCTTACAGTCTCTCTTAAGGTTCGTAAATGATGGCTTGATTGAAAGATAAAAAGAGATCGGCGACTGGCCGTCTGGCTTCGAGATCTGTTACGCTTTGGGTCACGGTGGATCTTTTAATGGGTCTTTTTTGTGGATTGACTGGTGGCTGGGTTAAAAGATTATTATTATTATTATTATTATTATTATTATTATTATTATTATTATTATTATTATTATTTATAATTCAGAAGGTGAAGGTCCGACTTCCAGCTTACTCGAAGCACTTGCTGAAATTTGCGGTCAAATAGCGCGTTGTTTCACCGATGAAAATTGAAATAAATACGCTGTATTTTATTAGGAATAATTATTCTGTACTGTTTAACATGTACAGTATATATTTATTTTTTTACATTTTCATTCTAATAAATAAACCATAAATATTCTGCTCTAAAGTGCCAGTATCTTTAACTCAACGCAAAACACCTTTTTCAGACCTTTTTACGCTTTTCCATGGGGCTTTCTTAACTCCCCAACAAGAACAACAACAACAACAACAACAACAACAAAAGTAGTCTGTAGGCTTACTCCCCAAGTAAGCGAAAGCTAACACATTACTTTAATAAAGGACTTACTCTCAGGTAACTAATTTCATTTATACTTATGTAGATATTTATTGTAAGAGTGAGAGAGAGAGAGAGAGAGAGAGAGAGAGAGAGAGAGAGAGAGAGAGAGAGAGTCCACCTCCTCGTATCTAAAAGAGGTA
>NC_061103.1:43301905-43306905 GCF_015104395.2 Macrobrachium nipponense
TATAAAACCGAGTCGTTAAACCGTAGTCGTTAAAGCCTTTCGTTAAAACAGTGGCTGGATGAGTCATATAGGGACGACTAGTGCATGTTTTTGCTAACGAAGGAGGACCAGTCGCTCTCCGTAGTCGCGTAAGACATTTTGTAGTCTTTATTTCCATCGAAATTGCCCTGTTTTTGAGGGCACCAGCTACTCAAGAAGAGACAGGTGTTTCATTCGCAGACAGCGGATGGGACAGGAGTGCTTAGGCGGCTGTAGGCGACGCTGAAGAGAGAAGAAGATGGAGCCGAGGGGTTTTGCGTAAGACATTTTCACGCTCTCTATTTCTACCGAAATCGTCCTGTTTTTGACGGCACTAGCTACTCAAGAAGAGACAGGTGTTTCATTCACGGACAGGGGATGGGACAGGTGTGCCTAGGCGACGCTGAAGAAGGAGAAGAAGAAGGAGCCGAAGGGTTTTTACCTGTCAGGAAAGATCCTATCGCTAACCGTCCAATTAGTATTTAATTCGGCTGGTTTCTCTCGACGTCATAATGGCCCCCGTGTTTATGGGCGGTGGATGGGGTTGTGGGGGGCGGGGAGGATTCGTATAAATGCGTCGTGATGCTAATAAGTTTGGTGATTGACAGGTCTCCTGATGGACACGGTGTTTCTGGAGGATTTTATGGTTTGTGGGGTTTTTCTCTTAGGAATTTATTACGGAGAATAATGTTTTTTTTTCTTTTTTCTTTTTGAGAATTCACTAAAGAGAATTGTGTTTTTCCTCTTTGGAATTTCCTAAAGAGAGTTGTATTTTTCCTCTTGAGAATTCACCTAAGAGAATTGTATTTTTCCTCTTGAGAATTCACTAAAGAGAATTCTGTTATTCCTCTTGAGAATTTACTGAAGAGAATTCTGTTTTTCCTCTTGAGAATTCACTAAAGAAAATTCTGTAATTCCTCTTGAGAATTCACTCAATAGAACTGTTTCCCCTCTTGAGCATTTACTAAAGAGAATTGTGTTTTTCCTGTTTAGAATTCATTCAAGAGAATTTTCTTTTGTCTAGAATTCATTCAAGAGATTTCAGTTTTTCCTGTTTAGAATTCATAAAAGAGAATTGTGTGTTTTTTTTATGTAGAATTCATTAAATACAATTGTTTTTCACCTTAGATTAGAATTCATAAATGGGAATTTGTTTGTTCTCTGTAGAAATTATTAAAGAGTTTGCAACATTTTCTCTTAAGATTTTACTTTGAACTAGAAGAGGTATATAGGATCGCATCATTGGCGTGATCGGTATGGTCTTGGCGTACTCACCTCAGTGGCCGCGAGTTCGATTCTCGGCCATTCCATTCAGGCGTGAGAGATGTGTATTTCTGATGATAGAAGTTCACTCTCGACGTGGTTCGGAAGTCACGTAAAGCCGTTGGTCCCGATGCTGAATAACCACCAGGTTCCATGCAACGTAAAAACACCATACAAACAAACAAACAATAGAAGAGGGATATATATATATATATATATATATATATATATATATATATATGTGTGTGTGTGTGTGTGTGTGTGTGTGTGAGAGAGAGAGAGAGAGAGAGAGAGAGAGAGAGAGAGAGAGAGATTAAAAGGGGAACTAAGCCGTTGGTCCCGTTGCTGATAACCACCTGGTTCCATGCAACGTAAAAACACCATACAAACAAACAAACAATAGAAGAGGTGTATATATATATGTGTGTGTGTGTGTGTGTGTGTATGCGCGCAAGTGGAGAGAGAGAGAGAGAGAGAGAGAGAGAGAGAGAGAGAGAGAGAGAGAGAGAGAGAGAATAAAATTGGAACTAAGATGTACAATTGGAAGCCTGGAAAATATGACATATATAGTTTGTTATTATTAAATTATATATTATTTTTATATAATATATATTATATTGTACGTGTGTGTGTAGATAGAGAAGTGAATTATATTAATACTGAAAACCTAACCAAATTATAACTGGAAACCAAAAGAATATAAATAAAAATACTATGAGGAATCTACAGCGCAATGCGTCAAGAGTTTTAAACCCCCCACCGTGCCTTCGAAGCTCGCCCTTGATATGATTCACTGGGGGCGTGAATTATCGAATTCACGGAAAAGGCTCCATTTAAAGATATGCCACTGAGTGACAGGTAAGTTAGTCAGTAAGGAGTGGGTGGCTTCGAGTTCTCGATTTATAAATCCTCCCGTTGGAAGGATACCGTCATCCGTTTAGTATTTCCGGAGGAAAGGAAGGTAAACAAGGTCCTTTGAGAGAGAAAGAGAGAGAGAGAGAGAGAGAAAAGGGGGGTCTGTCATAAATGGTTTGTCATTAGCGTCGAAATGCTCCCTTACGCCTTCGAGCTATCTGTCTAACCCTCATTTTCTCTCTCTCTCTCTCTCTCTCTCTCTCTCTCGTTATTATGATTTTCAATTTTTATTTTGGATAGTCTCTCTATTTTACGTGTGATAACTCGTGAATGTGTTTTACTAGTATATGGCTCTCTCTCTCTCTCTCTCTCTCTCTCTCTCTCTCTCTCTCTCTCTCTCTGCATGTGTGATGTATCACAAAATCCACGGAAGCACGCACTTTCGTATTTTATTCTGCATTCTCAGGGTTCCAAATCCCCGTTATATATATATATATATATATATATATATATATATATATATATATATATATATATATATCCTACTATATATATATATATATATATATATATATATATATATATATATATATATATATATACTATATATATATATATATATATATATATATATATATATATATATATATATATATATATATATATATCAAGTATAAGAGGCCCCATTAAAACACACTGGTTTAAAGCTAAGGACTATATTTCGTGGGCTAAATCCCACCCTTATCAGGTGGTGAATGCACTACTTGATAAGGGTGGGAGTTTAATCCACCGAAATAATAAAGTCCTTAGCTTTAAGCCAGATTGTTTTAATGGGCCTTTTATACTTATGACGTATCCTGTGTTAACAAAAAAATATATATATATATGTATGTATAATATATATAATATATATATATATGTGTGTGTGTGTACATACTTATACATGCACATGCATACAGCGCATGCAACATGCACTGCATAAAGATTTCGACATGCGGCAATCATATGCCCTTCAAATATGACGACCCCTGCATCAAGGGGTATCAGGTTCAGATGACCGACGACCAGTGGTGATCAGTGAACAGGCCAGGATGTTCTCTCGAACGTTGAAGAAGAACATTTTTGAACGCGTTCAGTTTTGATACAAGAGGGGCTTTCTTGAGGGATAGATTAGCATAACTTTCGCGTCGCTATGACATCTCAGAGGTCGGTCTGTTCGCTTAGTGACGTGAGGCAATTTCGGTGAAGGGGGATCACTCTCTCTCTCTCTCTCTCTCTCTCTCTCTCTCTCTCTCTCTCTCTCTCTCTGAGGATTTATCAGTGAGTTGTGAAGTTCACGCTGTTTTATTGTAGAAGAGAGGAGAGAGAGAGAGAGAGAGAGAGAGAGAAATACTAGTAACACCTTGAGAAATACGGAGAGAGAGAGAGATAGAGAGAGAGAGAGAATTACTAGTAACACCTTGAGAAATACGGAGAGAGAGAGAAAGAGAGATACTAGTAACACCTTGAGAAATACGGAGAGAGAGAGAGAGAGAGAGAGAGAGAGAGAGAGAGAGAGAGAGAGAGAAATACTATTGACACCTTGAGAAATACGGAGAAAGAGAGTGAGAGAGAGATACTAGTAACACCTTGAGAAATACGGAGAAAGAGAGAGAGGGAGAGAGATAGATAGATACTAGTAACACTTTGAGAAATACGGAGAGAGAGAGAGAGAGAGAGAGAGAGAGAGATAAATACTAGTAACACCTTGAGAAATACACGGAGAGAGAGAGATAGAGAGAAAGAGAGAGTCTCGTAACACCAGAAGTAAGGCTGAGAGAGAGAGAGAGAGAGAGAGAGAGAGAGAGAGAGAGAGCTTAATCTTCAGAAGCCGCATTAGCCACTGCGAAATGAACCGTCTAACTTTTGGGTCCTTTCATTTTGCATATCCGGAATCAGCATGATATCAGTGATATATTTGGGAGGCTGGCATGGGGAGGCGGGCCCCCCCTCCCCACCCCTCCCCCCTCTCCTCGGGTAGCTGGGGATGGGGGGCGGGCCGGTGTTAGATATTTTGGGGGTGGGACACCCTTCCTCATCTGGGAGTCGACTGGAATGTGATTCCTCTCTCTCTCTCTCTCTCTCTCTACTCTCTCTCTCTCTCGCTTTTACGTCACGCCAGCTGAGAATGACTCTCCCTCACCTTACCGGTCCGATATATGTCCTCATTATGTTCATAGGGAGGGGGGGGGGGGAGGCTGGTTTGGTGTTTTGGGAAGAGGTGGGTGGGGTTGAGGACCGACGGGTATTTTAATTTCTCAGAAGGCGGCTGTCGGGACCCATCCCGTAATGGGTGTTTTTTTTTTTTTTACTTAATTCTGCCCCTTCTCGGGTGCTGTTTGTTTCCTGTTTTGTATTTTATGTTTGGGAGTTTTTCTACGGAGTTAAATATGGTTGTAGCTTGTGTCATGTGAATGTTTATAGAATAATAATAATAATAATAATAATAATAATAATAATAATAATAATAATAATAATAATAATAAAAACATTTTCATTATTATTATTATTCAGAAGATGAACCCAATTCAATTGGAATCGCCTCAGTGGCGTGATCGGTATGGTCTCGACCTGCCACCTCGGTGGCTGCTCGATTCTCGGGCATTCCATTGAGGGGTTAGAGATGTGTATTTCTGTTGGCAGAAGTTCACTCTCGACGTGATTCGGAAGTCACGTCAAGCCGTTGGTCCCGTAGCTGAACAACCACTGGTTCCATGCGACGTAAAAACACCATACAAACAAAACCAATTCATATGGAACAAGCCTACCAAATGGGGCCACTGACCTGAAATTCAACCTTCCAAAGAACATTATGGTGTTTATTA
>NC_061103.1:43309405-43356905 GCF_015104395.2 Macrobrachium nipponense
AGCCACAATGCCCTCTTAACTTCTCGAGGCTTTGCAGTGACAAGCCTATCCAAAAAAAGAGCAAAGAATTTGAGAAGTTAAGAGGGCATTGTGGCTATTACAATTTCATATGTATCTGGTATAAATGACCAGTAGATTCTCCATATATATATGTATATATTTATGTGTATGCATACATACATATATTTTTTATACGTATGTCTATTTTCAGCCCTATTAAGTATTATGTTCTTATGGATAAACTTTGATACTAAAGATAGCTTTGGTTACTTATTTACTGCAGACAATTTGTGAATATACTTGACACTTCTTTTAAACACACTTCTTTAAAACCTATCACACAGCAAGTTATTATTATTATTATTATTATTATTATTATTATTATTATTATTATTATTATTATTATTATATTATTATTATTATTTCTTTCCTTTGTGAGTGTCTTTCATACATTAAGGAATCTAATATCAACCTCACCAATAATTATATAATTATTATTATTATTATTATTATTATTATTATTATTATTATTATTATTATTATTATCATTTGCTGGAAGAAGACCGTCAGTAATACAGATTTTACGGAAAATAATGCCTATTTCAGCCCCGTTTATTTTGTACAGAAGAGAAACTTCTATAATAATAAGAAAAACGCGCATGAAATAGCCATTACTTCAATAAAACCTGTATTATTATATTATTATTATTATTATTATTATTATTATTATTATTATTATGAATTCTTTCCACTGTGAGCCTATTTTTATACATTAACGCCCATCCAATCTCGTCCCATCAATCAGTTATCAAACACTCCCATCGCGTGGTTGATGAGCAACTCGACCTCTCTTGAGAGTCAGCCGTTTTTTTTTTTTCAAACCTTTCCTCGAATTAGTCCTCCCCGTTGGAGCTTAATCCTCGAGAGCCGAGGTCGACCTTGAGTGAAACCCGAGTGGTAACCCTTTTAAAAGGTTGAGGAGGAAAAAGAGTCGAATTTATCTGATGTTGGTTATCGTTTTTTTTTTTTTTTTTTTTTTTTTTTTTTTTTTTTTTTTTTTTTTTTTTTTTTTTTTTTTTTTTTTTTTTTTTTTTTTTTTTTTTTTAATGGGGGTATGAGAAGATATATTGAGGGGCTGATTTTAGGTCATTTAAAAATGTGTATCGTAGGGTTCGTGAAAGTGCTTTATTGAATTTTTTTTTTAACATTTGAAACTTCATATAATAATAATAATAATCCCAAACAAAAACTTCTTTCAGTTTTCTTCTGAAGATTGAAAAGAAAACCCACAAATTCAATTTGTAACTTGTTTACTTCTATGTATTTACATTTAGTTTTACTCCACACTCGAGTACTTTCAGGCCCTTCTGTGGCCCATTCTCAAGAGATGGTTGGGATGTTAGCCTGGGTCAAGGCCCAGCAGTCTTCTGGAACTTCTTCTCGTTGTGCTGTCATTTATGCGATGGCTGTTCTGGTTTTCTTGAGAGTTGCCAATCCCCTCTTGTCGCTCTGATATCCTGAGCTGATGGTCAATGGTATTCACCCTTGTGGTAAGGGTTGTGGGTCACCGTAAGTCTGTTGGGCAGAAAGCCTAATCTCCTCTCCAGGTCAGCAGGGTCAATCTTAGCTTCCTTTTAATATCAAAGCTCAGAAGAATCCCCATAAGCCGAGCTTTGATATTAAAAGAAGCTAAGATTGACCCTGCTGACCTGGAGATTAGGTTTCCTGCCCAACAGACTTACGGTGACCTACGCACCCTTACCACAAGGGTGAATCCCATTGACCATCAGTCAGGATAGGTCAGAGCGACAAGAGGGGATTGGCAACTCCTCAAGAAAACCAGAACAGCCATCGCATAAATGACAGCACAACGAGAAGAAAGTTCCAGAAGACTGCTGGGCCTTGACCCAGGCTAACATCCCAACATCTCTTGAGAATGGGCCACAGAAGGGCCTGAAAGTACTCGAGTGTGGAGTAAAACTAAATGTAAATACATAGAAGTAAACAAGTTACAAATTGAATTTGTGGGTTTCTTTTTCAATCAATAATAATAATAATAATAATAATAATAATAACAATAATAATAAAATAATAATAATAATAATAATAATAATAATAATAATAATAATACTATAAGTACCACCCAGTCGAATTAGAGGACTGATAGGGAAAAAAATAATAATGTAATAATATTAATAATGATGATAGTTTTATTATTACTATTATCATTATTATTATTGTTGTTGTTGTTGTTATAGAAAATTTAAAAGAGCCATTGTAACGTTACTGATCAAGGTTCTACGTAATTAGGTTCCTTTATGTATAATATATATATATATAATAAATTAAAAGGAGCCCATAAAAACAAAAACACCAAAATGTAGAGAGAAAAGTACTATATTTCCGAGACTGCTGTCTCTCTCTTTTATTAGATGGAATTCTGTTGTTACAGAATATTTTTAACCAGTCATATATATATATATATATATATATATATATATATATATATTATATATATATATATATATATATTATATATATATATATATACCTATATATCTCCAAGATATATAAGGTAATAACTGAATGAAAATAAAAAATTAAAAAACAAACAAGTAAATAACCAATAAATAAACGAATAAAAAAAGGATAAAATTACCGTAATGATTTCTAAGAAGGAATTTCACATCAATAATATTTGAATTACTATAAAACCTTCGAATTATGAATCATTAATTATTTCATACATAATTTTTTTTCTATATGGTAAAATTGTTACATGTAATTTTGATTAAGCAAACTTCGCGTGTGCTACAGATTAGAAGTATTTTTGTTTGAAATCGTAACTAAAAATTCTCTCTCTCTCTCTCTCTCTCTCTCTCTCTCTCTCTCTCTCTCTCTCTCTCCTGGTGACCGTGAAACAGGTGTATACTTCATTTAATAAATTTAGATGTACAGTATTTAGCAGACTGAGATATTTTATTTAAAGATTTAAAATCGTTCCTGCATACTCTCTCTCTCTCCTGGTGGCCGTGAAAGCGCCTGTGTTTTCACAAGGGGAAGGAATGATTTGATAACGACCGGGGAGGTACGGAAGGAAGAATAGTGGGGTGGGGGAAACGCATAGGGGAGAGAGAGGGGGGGGGGAGAAGAGGGAGTGACAGAGAATGACAGAGAACCAAGAGAAAACGGAAAGAATGAAGGAGCGAAAAGAAAATAAAGAAGACGGGAAACGGAAAGAGAAAGGAAAATAAAGGAAAGACGTGTGAGTATAAATACACAACTATGCACGTGGTAATATACACACAGGGGTAGTAAATAGGCGTAAATGGCCCGAGTGTCCTTAAAAGATTAGAGAGAGGAGAGAGAATGCGAAAATACGAAGAGGAATTGTAAAAGAAAATTGTTGGTAATTTACAGTTATTCGAACGCTAACGTTCTGTTCTCTTTGTGTAAATTTGAATGTAGGTCAATAAACATACAAGTATTTCCATAGCAGCAGAATGTTGTATATTTTGTATGTTTTTTTCATTTGTGAGTAGTTAGTATATACACACGTACAGTATCGCTTTTTCTAGTACTAAATAAACACATACATTAACACAAGGTGAGAAGCATATGAACATTCATTTATTTTATTTATTATTATTTCCTTTTACTCACGTTTTATTCTTTGCTTCATTTACCATTTTCAGTATCACATTCTATTTCGTGGATTACTGGAAAGTGAAAGTATATTTTTCAATAGTTGCATATAAATGTAAGTTAAATTATTCCCGAGATTTAGCGGAAACGACATCTCCCCAGTTGGTTCCCTTTCCCGAGTTTCGAAGCAGAGGTATAAACACGCTCATTTCTGAACTCCCTTAACCTCAAAAGAGGTTGGCTTAACCTCCTAACTTCAAAAGAGGTTGGCTTCACCTCTTAACTTCAAAAGAGGTTGGCTTACTTGGGCTAAAAGGGTTAAGAGACCATCCATATCTTTTATTTTTAGAATCGGGAGGATTTTTAAGGTATTTGTACCATCTTACCAAAGTAGACTCTGATGCTGATAGGTGAAAATATCTGATTTGGTCCGTGGTATTTATTTTTAATGGAAATTTCAGCCTTTTAATCATCCTGGTTTTTTGGGGTGTGGGGATTTATAGATTAAATCATCTAGATTTTATCTCTGATCTGGCTGTTTAATCTTTGTGGTTTCTAGAGGATTTATAGATTAAATCATCTGGATTTTATCTATATTCTGGCTGTTTAATCTCTGGCTTTTAGAGGATCTATAGATTAAACTAGATTTTATCTATATTCTGGCTGCTTAATCTTTCTGGTTTTTAGAGGATTTATAGATTATATCATCTAGATTTTATCTCTGATCTGGCTGTTTAATCTTTCTGGCTTTTAGAAGATCTATAGATTAAATCATCTAGATTTTATCTATATTCTGGCTGTTTAATCTCTCTGGCCTTTAGAGGATTTATAGATTAAATCATCTAGATTTTATCCATCCTCTGGCTGTTTAATCTCTGGCTTTTAGAGGATTTATAGACTAAATCATCTAGATTTAATTTACAAATCTCCTAGATGATTTATAGCTTTAAATCGTCTAGGCTTCGCCACAGAACAAAAAAAAAAAAAAAAAAAAAAAAAAAAAAAAAAAAAAAAAAAAAAAAAAAACTGGCTTCAATCTCTTAGATGATTTAGGGTTTTATGTAAATCATGTAGGCGTCACAACAGAACCCAAACTAGCTACAGCAAACTAAGAAAAAATTGACAGACTCCATCTACAGCGGTCATCTTTCAACTCCCCGGGGAGCACTGTAGGCATCACTAAAGGTTCTTTGCAGCGTCCCTTCGGCTCCTAGCTGCAATCCCTTTCATTCCTTTTACTGTACCTCCATTCATATTATCTGTCTTCCATCTTGCTATCCACCCTCTGCTGACTATAATTTCATAGTGCAGCTGCTTTGAGGTTTTCCTCCTGTTACACCTTTTCAGCCTTACCTACTCTCGTCTTACTTTCCAGAGCTGAATGACCTAATAGGTTCCAGTGCTTGGTTTTGGCTTAATCTCGAAGACATATCAGAAGTTTTATGTTACTGAGCTTACGAGCAAGAATGCTTGATAAATAAAACCTTTGCATTCTGCAAGCAAGCAAACACTAATTGCTTGATAAATATAACATCAACTTTTTGCAAGCAAGCAAGCACCTATTGCTTGATAAATAAAACTTTACGCACTGCAAGCAAGCAAGCAAGCACCTATTGCTTGATAAATGTAACATTAACTCTTTGCAAGCAAGCATCCAGGGACACGAACCTCCTGAACAATCAAAACAGACAAACAAGAAGTCTCTCTCTTGTGATTTGTTGACGCTCCCTAATTCCTTAAATGGGGAAAAGGGGGCGAGTCCCCCAACCCCCAGTGTCGAGACTTCCAATATAAGGCGGGGGGAATGATCCCCGAAGTATTAGGGCCAATTTCTTAGATGAACTTTGTTTGGGGGGCGGGGGCGTGGGGTAGGGTGGGGTGGGGGGATAATCGAAGCGAAAGTTTTCCTCGTCTATCACAATTAGCGAGATGACTTATGCGCGCGCATGCGTAGAGAGAGAGAGAGAGATTTGTCTTCAAGAGAGAAAAGGGGAGGATTTTCTGAAGGGAATAAATATTGCAGAGAGAGAGAGAGAGAGAGAGAGAGAGAGAGAGAGAGAGAGAGAGAGAGAATGGGGCAGGAAATGATGCCCCTTAAGAGAAACAGCTGTTAATTTATGGTTTTACAAGAAGGCAGAGAGAGAGAGAGAGAGAGAGAGAGAGAGAGAGAGAGAGAGAGAGAGAGAGAGAGAGAGAGAAAGTAAAGTCTCGGACTAAGTGAATTTTAGTTCCGTGGTACCGATCTGAATGTCAGTCCTGAGGTCACATAGGGTCAACATCGAAGATGAAGAGACAATAACATATATTATTATTTATAAGGAGAGAGAGAGAGAGAGAGAGAGAGAAGAGAGAGAGAGAGAGAGAGAGAGAATAAACATTAGCCCATAGATCCCATAGCAACTTTACGAATAGGACCCGTGAAGTGGGCCAATATTAGCCAGCCACTTGACCTCAGCGCTAAATGAATAACGATGGAACCGACCCCCCCCCCCCCCCACCCCCCCCCACGACGCCTTTTTGTTATTATATACGACATGGCATGGAAATAAACAACTCACCTTCTTATCTCTTACGTAAGATGTCCATTCTTATCTCTCTCTCTCTCTCTCTCTCTCTCTCTCTCTCTCTCTCGATCTTATATCATTATTCTCCCTGTTTGGTTTTCGTGATTGATAGATATATATAGGATTAATGCGTTAGAGGCGGATCTAGTCTCTCTCTCTCTCTCTCTCTCTCTCTCTCTCTCTCTCGTCTTATCGCGGAATGTTGGCACGCATGAAGAGTTGCATTTATTCATAGCGAGCTCATGTTTCCGGGTTAAGATTTACTCTTATTATTATTATTATTATTATTATTATTATTATTATTATTATTATTATTATTATATTATATTTAATTATTATTTTTTCATTATATTCAATTTTTTTTTGCTTTTATGGAGGATTAAAAAATAGTTTTTTCTTAATGTCGTCTGTTATTTTGTGACGGTAACTTACTTCTTTGCACAGATCATAAGGTAACGTGTGCCGTGGAGGCTGTACTTTGGGGAATTAGGTAAAGGGGTTCTGTTAGGATGAGAAATTAATTGATATGTTTCTTTGCATTAAGTTTATTCTTCGTTAGGGGTTCTTAACACATGTTTTCCACCTTCTGAGTTTACTGGGCTCTTGGACTGATAAAACTTAATTGGCACTTGTTGCAATTACGAATCTATAGGCACGAGGGAAATTTACTGAGTATTGATTGTCACTTTCACTGTCTTTGATTGATTCGCACACCACACTTTTGCACCTGTTCTTCTTCTGGGGATTCTTCTGTCTTCTCTGTTTCACGGCCATGCCACTGCAGTTCTCCCCTCAGGCTCCCCGGTTGTTCTCTCTCTTGGCTTCTCTGTTCCCCTTTTTTCTCTGCTCCCTTTTCTGCCTGCTCTCTCTCTGTCTCGCCTTTTTGTTCAGTTGAAATCTCCTTAGCCCCGCCTTTGGATTTTTGATTTTGACTGGGTGTGGCATTTTCTGAAAGACTCTTGTGCCTTAGTGGCTGCAAACATTATAACAAGACCGCCTTCCTGTCAGGTCTTCTACAGTAATTCGTAGGCTTTGAATTTGTATACGCCTCCTTCTTCATGTCCTGGCTTCTTTAGGGGGCGTATGCCTTGGTAACCTCATAGGTCATTCG
This sequence comes from Macrobrachium nipponense, assembly GCF_015104395.2. Lineage (NCBI taxonomy): Eukaryota > Metazoa > Arthropoda > Malacostraca > Decapoda > Palaemonidae > Macrobrachium > Macrobrachium nipponense. The sequence continues at coordinate 43,316,726 of NC_061103.1, forward strand.
TTGATACCCCTTTTGGGCTGTCTTATGACCACACTCATGGCTTTTGATTCGTCGATACTAGAGGCCTATATTTGGAGGGTGGAGCTTTTAAGAATTTGGTACTTCCCTCTTTCTAACAACGGGTCATAGAATTCCTTTTTAACGTATGCCAGATGGCTCTCTCTGACCTGTTCACGAAGGAACGCCGATTAGTCATAGGCCGCTAATGAGAGTAGTTTCCAATTTCTCGAATATGCCTGGTAGATATCGCTCCGTCGCCCATAATCTCTTGTTGGTCACTAATCGCTGGTACGGACAGAGGCTTTTTGGGGGAGATGAAAAACCAGATGTCTAATGGCTAAAAGCCTATGTTTGGAGTAACAAAATCCCTTCACTAAGAAAAATCATTATCGTATTATTCCCTTTCCCTTTCTTCCTTATTATCCGGTTTCGTGCCTTTTCTTAAGTATTATTAAGTTATCGTCTTTTTGGAATAACGACACTGTGCCACACTATTACAGTCTCGGCCCGCTACCATCGCTGACTCCGACAGCGTTATCTAAGCTGAAGCAAATATTATACCTACAAGAGGACTCCTAACTTATGCTTCTTGGAAATCATATTGAAACTTTGACTCACATCAAAAGTGAATGTAAACATGAGCAAATCCTTGATTAAGTAATGTTAAGGGCAACAATCAAAATTGAATGTAACATGAATAAATTCTTGAGTAAGTAACATTCAGGGAAACATAAAAAACTGAAATATGAATATGAACAAATACTTGATTAAGTAATTAAAGGAATCATCAAAGTGAATTCAAATATGAGTAAATCACATTAAGAAACGTGAAACTGAATGCAAACAAAACTAAAATCCACACAAGAAAAACTGAAAGTTTAACATACATAAGCCCTTAAGTCACAAGTTATATAAATGCATGGTAGAAAGCAAAAAATAATGGTAACTATCCAAGTTTACATACATGATTGGTTCAGTTCCTCAGTCCTATTCTATCTAGGTGGATATCGTCTTTCTTTATGGAAAAATAAATTTCGTTTTTCATTGACGACACTTGATGGCTTCTTGTTTGCTGCGAACTGTTGCTTGGAGACAAGTCCTGGGAGAAAATATCCTTGTGTATTTGTATGCAATAACAAGTGTGTCCTTGACTTCCTACTGAGATTGTGTATTGTGTTTTATGCAAAATTTCATTGGACATTCTTACTGTAAATTTCTGAGTAACCTTGTACATTAAACAATATAACTTCACTGCTTGATACTAAAACAAAATTGGCAACTCGGTTAAAGGAACCGGTTAGTGGTTAATCTTGTAGTTTCTTCTACTGTGACAACAATTAGTTTAGTTTTTCACCAATCCCTATATTGTTAGTAGTTTTCAACAACTACTATCTTGTTAATGAGTCTTCATCAATTAACTTCTTGTTAGTGAGTCTTCATCGATTAATATCTTAATAGTAAGTTATCATCAATCGACATCTGATGGATTTGAACAAAGTAAGTGTATTAATTACCCCTTCAAAATCTTAAGTCATTTCTGAAACGAATTGTCCAATCAATTAACCCGTACTTATTTATTCTTTTACTTCTAAGAATGTTCTTATGGAACGACTTAAACTTAATACGTCTTAAAATTCTTATACTACGCATTGAACCGTTTCTTACATACCCAAATAATTCCCTTCAAGTCAAAATAAATTTGAAGTTAAGTGCACTTAACCAAAAAAAAATTGCTACAAACCAACTAATTAAAGTAAGAATTGCAACAATAAAGGATTATTCCTAAGTCAACCGGTGAAGGTAAACTTAGCAATAAAGAAATCAAATAAATACATGGGAATAATTGGATGAATTAATGGGTTTGCTCTTCTGTTTCACTGAAAAGTGACTCTTCTATTTTTCTTAGGTTATATCTAGTTTCCTTCTTCTGGAAGGAATTTCTTCTGACGTCTCTGTCATTTCGGATTCTTCAACTTCTTTGGTTCTCTTGACCTTTGTCCTTGTTTATCCAAATTCTTCTTCTTCTAATGATTCAGCACAGTTTGGCAAGGCATTTGGTTATTCATTTTCTTACCAACTTTATCTTAGTTTCTTGTAACGTCTACGACCTTGTATGGTCCTGTGAATTTTGTGGCTAACTTATAATAATACCACTTCTTACTTCCTTCTTAATATAGACTTCATCCCCTTTCTTGTAGCTACAGGCCTTAATCCTTCTTGATGCTTCTCTATCATATTCTGCTGGGCTTCTTCTAGATTCTTGTGCAATTGCTTGTGTATTACTTTAAAGTTTCCGATTCTTATCTTCATGATATCTTCAGAGTAATTAGGCTGTATTGGCTGATTCAGCCATGCATAAGGTAATCTGGGTTCATATCCCATCAAAGCTTTTATGGGAGTTGCTCGAGTACTCGTATGATGCCTTGCATTTAAGGATAATTGGACTGAAAGGTAAATTGACGTCCCAGTCAGGATCCTGTCCTACTGTGTGACGCAATACGTCTAAAACCTTCCTGTTATTCCTTTCTACTAAGCCATTACTAGCTGGGTGATACGGCTGTATCGCTACCTTTTTCTACCTTAAAGGCGTTACAAATTTCTTGAACTAATGAGTTGTTGAACTCGGTCCCATTATCAGAAATAATGAGCTGTGGGGCAGAATATCTGCAAATATCTTATCGAAGAGTGCGGTTGCACAATCCTTGGCACTTTTACTATTAGTGGTACCAACTCTGTATATCTCGTGAGCGCGTCGATACATACTAGTATATTCTTATTCCTTTTACTCGTGGTATGGAGATTTGTGATAAGATCAATAGATACTCTTTCGAAAGGATCTGTGGGATAGGATATTTCCCTAGTGGTACTTCCTTGTCTGTTCTTCCCTTGTAGCTGTTGCATGTATTGCAGCTCTTCACATAATTACTAACATCCTTGTGAATTCCCTTCCAATGGAAAGTTCTTTGAATTAATCTAATTGTCTCATCCCTTCCTGGGTGAGCTCTCATGTCATCATCGTGCATTAGCTCAATGACCTTGTTTCTTAGACTCTTAGGTACTAACCTTTTGTGCAGTACACCTAGAAATTGACCAAATGATCATATTCGTGACACATCCAAATTAATACGCCATCTATGTCCGTTAGTGCATCTGTGGGACATCCAACCTTCCTACCTAGTTCGGTTAATTCTTGTTGGCTGTGTTTTCTTTCGTTTCTAACGGTATTTGAACAGTTCCCTTATATCTTCATCTCTTTCTTGTTCCTTTATGAAATTTTTGCCGGGAAAGCTCCTCTGTATAATGCATGGTAAGTACATTTACGTCACTGCACATTGTTTCATTCTTTTCTTCTTCTTGACTTATCATATTTATACTATCATCTTGTGATACATATCTTGATAATGCATCTGCTACCTTATTCGTCTTCCCAGGGACATATTTTCACTTCTATGTCATAATCTTGGGCTGTCATGACCAACGGGCTCTTCGTCCAGAAAAATTAGGGTTCTTTAGCATTTCTACTGCAGCTGAATGATCCGTGAACACGGTTATCTTGTAACCAAAAATTATATATCTGAAATGCTTTAAAGCGTCTATTATAGCTAGAGACTCGAGGTCTGTTACTGAGTAGTTCACTTCTGAGGGCTTTAATTTCCTACTGTAATAAGCTATGGCATTATACTTATTATCTTGCTTTTGCATTAAACATGCTCCTATACCAATGTGGCTTGCGTCCGTGGCTAAAAAGAATTCTTTGCCAAAGTCTGGGAAGCTAAGCACTGGGGGATGTGTTAATCTTTCTTTCAATTCATCAAAAGCTTCTTGCTGCTTGGTCTGTCCATATAAATGATACGTGTTCCTTTAAAAGTTCAGTTAGTGGTGCGGATATGACTGCAAAGTTCCCTATGAACTTGCGGTAAAAACCTGCTAAACCTAAGAATGACTTTACGTCCTTCTTGCACTGAGGTGTAGGATATTCCTTGATTGACTTTATCTTTAAGTCGTTTACTTCTACGCCCTTTTCACTTAGTGTATGACCAAGGTAGTCTATTTTCCTTTTAAGGAAGTTACATTTCTTCAGTTTTTAAGCTTCAGTTGGCTTTCTTAATCTCTTTAGGACTTCTCTGACTAAGTCTATATGTTCCTCTATAGTGTCTGTTGCTATTACCAAATCATCTATGTAACGTGTACGTCTTTGCCTAGTAAATCGCCCAAAATTTTATCCATTAATCTTACAAAAGTTACCGGGCTTGACTTTAGACCAAATGGCATTCTTACATACTGGTATCTGCCGTTACTAGTGGAAAAAGCAGTCAAAGGTTTACTTTCTTCGTCTAGAGGGATTTGCAAGAATCCCTGCAATAAATCTATAGTGGTGAAGTATCTCTTGGACCCTATAGTGGCGATAAGATCTCGCATTGACGGCATTGGATAAGGATCATTTTCAGTAATTTGGTTCAATTTTCTGAAATCCACAACTATTCTGTAAGTTTTGTCCCTTTTAGGAACTAGCAAAAGTGGAAAAGACCATGGGGATTTAGATGGTTCTATTATTCCTTGCCTATTCATTCTTTGTACTTCTCTTTCAATGATCTCCTTCTGGGAATGTGCTACTCTGTAAGCTGGTATGTAAATTGGCTTGGTGTTTGATGAATGTCTATCTTGTGCGTTATTTCGCGTGTATTTCCCAAGGTGTCGCCGTCTAGAGCGACTATATCATTATATTCGCACAGTAAGTCTATGATTCTTCTCTAACATGGTTTTCCTTAATTTCCTTTAAAATGAAATCCTATTTTAGCTCTTCTCAGTTTTATGTCCTGAGCGTAATTTTCATTTCCTTTACTAATTGCTGCTACTGTTTCCCGTTCTACAACTCGGATAGGTTATGGAGTATACTTCTGCTAGGCCTATCTCTGTACCTGGTGTTAACTTAACCTTTCCTCCTCTGTTATTCGTAATCTGTAACGCTATTTTGCCCTGTCTGACTTCATGTAAACTAGAAAATAATGTATTTCCGTTTACTTGCGACTTTTCAGTAAGCGTGAGAATTTCCTTCCCTTCAAAAATTGGATTTTTACTGTACATTCTACCCACGTACTTTCTCCTGGTTTAAGGTCTTAATTCCCTTTCTAACTTTAAATAAGTGCATTGATTTGATTCTAAAAGGTTAATGATCTGTGTGAACTCGTGATGCATTGCTGGATATCTTCCCTCTGTCTTATCCTTCTTTAAGATACCTTTCTCGTGGGATTCTCTTGAGTCTGGTTCTTTTAATTAACTTGCATAATGGTATTCTAGAAATCTCACGACCGTTGTTAATCACTAGTTGTTCTCTAGGGGCATCAATGCTTATCCCTTGTCTAGCCCCCCCGCATAGTTGGATAACCTATCAGCAAAATGGGCAAAAGCTAATTGTATATCTCTGGCTACCAGAACATTTTTTTTCTCTTAGAGCAATTCTTCCTAGCCTAAATGGAAAATCTAACTGTCCAATTACGTGGATATCATTACCCTGGACGTCTGTAATTTTACAATCTACCGCTGGATTCAAACTTAAGTGAGAAAAATACAATCGATACACCTTTTCTGACATTATATTCTTAGGACTTCCTGTATCAAAGAATGTAACAATAGGTTTCTCTAGACCGACATGTGCGGGAAATAATGGTCTATAATATATTTCATTACCCTACATCAACTTTGCTAACCTGTGTAGCTGGGCTTAGCCTTGAGCATTCCGGACGTTCTCTCTGTTATAGAGGAAGATTCATTGTACCAGTAAGCAGAAAATTTCCCATTGCGTCGTCTGACCTTGGCTGAACTGATTGATACCCTATGCTTGCTGTTTGATTAGCATATCTATTTGGGACGGAATCTCCTTTCCTCTAGGTGGTGGGGGTGAGATTGACTTTGGTTTCTACCTCTGCCTCTCGACTGAGATCTTACCTCTAGGAGCTGAAACAAATTTATTTCTCATTCTCGAGCACTATGTCCTGTTTTTTCTTATGGAAGGACAGAAGGCTATCCCTCGGCAGTCACTGGCATAATGTCCTTTCTTCTGACAGTTATAACACGTGACTGTCGAAAATCCTCCTTGAGAAGATTTACCTGGCATCTTATTCTGATTTCTAGATGGTGTCCTAGATCTATTTGGACCTCTTTCTTTTGTTTTTGTCCTAAAGCGACTAAAGGTCTGTATATAGGATTCCCTTCAGGTCTTCTACCTAGGATTTTTGTTTCCTCCTCTTCAATCTCTGCTACATCATCGGATGTCTCCCACTTACGAGTCATCCTTGCAATAACTTCCGTTGGCAGGCTTCCATCATTATTGCTAGTCTAAATATTTTTTTGACATGACTCATTAGCATTTTTGCTTGCCTCCTTCTACCTCTATCCAACCTGTGGATTCCATGAAGTTACCCCATTCATTCATATTGTTATACAACTGAGAGCTAAACTCTTGATAACGTCTTTCGTCTACTTAAATTGACGCACTATCCTTGCCAAGCTAGTAACTGGATCTCTTTCACCAACTGTGGAAATAGACCTTCCTAAATACCGTTTCAATTCTTCCCAATTCTTAAGATCTCGGTAAGTCTCGGAGTGAACGTACCGTTCTAAGTCTCCTCCGGCTTCCAAATCAAGATAACTCTTGGCTTCAATAAGCTTTTCTCTATCTGTCCCCGTTATGCTATCTAGGCGTGTCTCCACTTGCTCTATCCAATTCTCTAAGTTACAAGCTAACTGACCATCCTTTCTTCCGCAAATTTAGCTATGTTGATTAATCACATGTCCCTTATGTGTTCCCATTACTGCTGCGCTCGAATTCGCGGACTGTGTACCTTCCGGCATGGTTAATTTCCTTGTTTGACTTCTCGTGAGCACAGGCGTTCTTACGTTCTGTGAGTCGGTCTCCCCTTTGACCATCGACTCGTTAATGAATTTTTTCTTAAGTACTGAGTATCATTAAAGTATCAAGTTATGACGTAATATCCCAAGAAAATGATAATAACAATAAATTGTTTTTTACTAAAGTATTCGATCACCATAAAAAAATAAAAGAATTTTCCCCAGAAATATTCTCAAAGTCTTAACGTTACCGGTAAGCGATTCTTAAATAACAACAAAACCCTCTTAACAGTACTGGTAAAACGATACTGAAACTGACCGTAAAGTGTACGCTAACGAGAGACCTCCCGTGAATTACCCTTGTTATCCTAAACAAAAAAAACAAAAAGTACAAGAAATCGCAAAACAACCAAAATCACAAAAAATAACATAAAATGACACAATCAAAATTAGAAATTAAAATTTAAAGTTAGTTTTGGTTAGTAAATACAAATGTTCGGGAAAAGGTCTTAGTAGCTGATTAGTTATAATTAGTAAACTAAAGAAATATCGTAGTTTCGTTGCCAAAAAAAAAGGTTCAGAGTGAAAATCTTTAATCTTGAAATACCAGAAATTGTCTAACTGAAATGTTAATCGCGTAATTTACTTTCAATAAAGTTTGATGTTATGTAAGTGTGAGGATATTATTTTGGACTTAACTTCTTTCGTCGTCTTCGACTCCCGGGTTTACGTCTGACAGCTTGCGTTCGCCTACCAGCGCGTTGAATGATGCGTTGTTACGTCTGCGGGAAGGGGACTTCTCTCTCTCTCTCTCGATTGCGTTGACTGATGCGTTTTTCGGAATTGTTTTCTTTCCTCTTGATATATTCTTTATGCGTTCGACATCTTGTTCTTCTAGTGGAACGACTGTTCTTGTTCTTCAGAGTGGAGTTTTACTTTCGCAAAGTGTGGGTGGCTTTTTTTGGTTTTTTTTGGAGCGCTTTTATTGTTACAACTCGGTAACTGTCCTTGTATTTGGGGAAGCACTGGTAACTGTCTTTGGGGAGAACTTTCTTTTTCGAGTGGCGTGAATGGATTGAAATCTCTTATGCCGACACTAAACTTTTGATTCCGTTTCGCGGCCGCTGTTTTTTAACTGACATTCGTGTCTTCGTATCACGTCGCTAATCACCATTTCTTTGCTGTGTCTTTTGTCTCTTCCTATCCTATCGACATCATTAATCTTGTCACTATATCAATCTTTATTCTCTCGTATCCCGTCGCTCTGCCACCAATAAATCTGTGACGGTACTTACTTTCTTTGCACAGATCTAAGGTAACGTGTGCCGTGGAGGCTGTACTTTGGGAATTAGTAAAGGGGTTCTGTTAGGATGAGAAATTAATTGATATGTTTCTTTGCATTAAGTTTATTCTTCGTTAGGGGTTCTTACACATGTTTTCCACCTTCTGAGTTACTGGGCTCTTGGACTGATAAAACTTAATTGGCACTTGTTGCAATTACGAGTCTATAGGCACGAGGGAAATTTACTGAGTATTGATTGTCACTTTCACTGTCTTTGATTGCTTCGCACACCACAGGGGAACTTTTGCACCTGTTCTTCTTCTGGGGATTCTTCTGTCCTTCTCTGTTTCACGGCCATGCCACTGCAGTTCTCCCCTCAGGCTCCCCGGTTGTTCTCTCTCTTGGCTTCTCTGTTCCCCTTTTTTCTCTGCTCCCTTTTCTGCCTGCTCTCTCTCTGTCTCGCCCTTTTTTTTTGTTCAGTTGAAATCTCCTTAGCCCCGCCCAGACCTTTGATTTTTGGATTTTGACTGGGTGTGGCATTTTCTGAAAGACTTCTTGTGCCTTAGTGGCTGCAAACATTATACAACACGCCTTCCTGTCAGGTCTTCTACAGTAATTCGTAGGCTTTGAATTTTGTATACGCCTCCTTCTTCATGTCCTGGCTTCTTAGGGCGTATGCCTTGGTAACCTCATAGGTCATTCGTTGATACCCCTTTTGGGCTGTCTTATGACCAACACTCATGGCTTTTGATTCGTCGATACTAGAGGCCTATATTTGGGAGGGTGGAGCTTTTAAGAATTTGGTACTTCCCTCTTTCTAACAACGGGTCATAGAATTCCTTTTTAACGTATGCCAGATGGCTCTCTCTGACCTGTTCACGAAGGGAACGCCGATTAGTCATAGGCGCTAATGAGAGTAGTTTCCAATTTCTCGAATATGCCTGGTAGATATCGCTCGTCGCCCATAATCTCTTGTTGGTCACTAATCGCTGGTACGGACAGAGGCTTTTTGGGGGAGATGAAAACCAGATGTCTAATGGCTAAAAGCCTAATGTTTGGAGTAACAAAATCCCTTCACTAAGAAAAATCATTATCGTATTATTCCCTTTCCCTTTCTTCCTTATTATCCGTTTCGTGCCTTTTTCTTAAGTATTATTAAGTTATCGTCTTTTGGAATAACGACACTGTGCCACACTATTACATATTTTCATCTTGCTATCACTACTACAATTAATTTTTTGTTTTTTTGCGAATAAAAAATGATGAGAAATGGAATGATTATATTTTAATTTATCTATAATAAATATCTAAAGGCTTTTGGCCCAGCTTAATTCCACGTACAAGGACTGTACGAAAGTGTTCGTAATGATAGATGTCATTATTACGGTAACAATAGTAATTATGGTAATTATAGCAGTATTATTGATTAAAAATGAAGCGAGTTGCAGCACATAACAGTATCATCGACTAGGTTTGAATTAATAATAATAATATAATAATGATAAAGGCTCATAGATGAGAGAATATTAATAATATTAATAATAATAATAAAAATGATACTAATAATAAAGGCTCATAGAAGAGAGAATAGTAATAATGATAATATTAATAATAATCAGAATTCCCAGGCCCACACAACACAAGAGAGAGAGAGAGAGAGAGAGAGAGGAGAGAGAGAGAGAGAGAAGAGAGAGAGAGAGAGAGAGACTCACCTCCCACGGTAATCAGTATGTCGATGGCGTCTCGATAGCGATCAAAAACGCGCGGTTACAAGTTTAATTTGGTGTTCCTGTCTAGTCCGGAACAAATCTGGGGCCTCCTATCCGATGCCTCCTCCCCCGTCTCACAATGGTTTGTCTTCTTCGCCTTTTTGTTTCGTCCTTTTCTGACCAAGAGGATTTTGTACTGGAATCTTTTTAGTAAGACAGCAGCTACGAATGGCTTGTTTGAATGGAAGTTTTGTGTGTTTTTTATATATTATTTTGGTCTGTGTGCTGTTTAAGAATATTTCTTTTATTTTATTCTGTGTTTTTCTTCTCAATGGCTTGATTAAATTGCTTTTTTCTTTATTTTTTGTATATTATTTTGGTCTGTATGCTTTTTTAGAATATTTCTTTTATTTTATTAGGTGTTTCTCTTCTCGTATACGTTCGTTGTCTGGCTGTGGAAGTCGGTGGAATGTTTGATTTGTTTCTTATTAATTCGTGAACGATGATAATAGGCAATGAACATTAAAAAAATTGACTTTTTTGCTCCTTTATACTTGGCTAATAAACTTCTGTAAATTATAGTGGTTAGAGGCTGAATTAAAGCCTGTCATCTCTATCATCTATTTATGTTGGTTGTCTGACCTCCTTGTGATCCATTCAACTTGCATCAGGCTGCTGAGGACTTTCCTTGGCTTCATTAATAAGCCGCTTACCCCTCTTATTAATATTATTATTTTGGATGAATTTAACGTTAAAATTTGTGCCTGCACAAAGAGAACTTATTGAAAGCAATTTCATCTTCCACTCTAAAGAACAAAATCAGTTGCCTCTGGAGTGATTGGCATCCAATTTTAGACTTAATTTTTCTTAATTTATTATGTCTAAGATTACATACATTTTGACATTTTAAGAAAAAAATTTAGACGTAATTTTTCTTAATTTATTATGTGTATGATTACATGCATATTGACATTTTAAGAAAAGTCTTTTAAAAATCACAGTGATATGAGCTAGTAATTTTTTAAAATTTATTTTGTGTATGATTACATACATGTTGGCATTTTAAGAAAAATCTTTCAAAAATTCCAGTGATGTGAGTTAGTAATTTTTTTCTTAATGTATTGTGTGTTGATTACATACATTTTGACATTTTAAGAAAAAATAAAAATAAATTTCAGTATGAGTTAGTAAATTCGTCCATAGATGTGATGTATTTGCAATGAACAACTGAAGACTTACTCTTTTTCAGTTCCAAGTTGCAAACTTGCATCTATAATAGTGCAAAGATGAAAAGCAATAGTGACAAAAACTGCATAGAATACTGACCTGCTCCATAGGATAAATGTCTCAAACTATATTTGGAAAAAGCTCGGTAACAATAACATCAACGTCATCTGTGTATTTATTTAAAAAAAAAAAAAAAAAAAAAAAAAAAACCGTAGTGACCTTAAACTAACAAAAACACTCAAGTACCCAAACCGCAAACACCCTTGAACAGCCAAAAAAATAAATAGAAAAATAAAGAGAGAGAGAGAGAGAGAGAGAGAGAGAGAGAGAGAGCATGAACAATGGCATCAACACCACCTAAAGTATTTATTAAAAACTAATAAAAGCACGTCAAGTACCCAAACCACAAACAGCCCTGCATAAACACAACAAGAAATAAAAAAAAGAGCAATAATGACGCAAATACATCTCAGTTCGAGACCTCCAAACCAGTCGAGTCCTTCCTTCTCATCTCCTTCAGATGCTCTGGTCTAACGACAGACTTATTGCAGCATCCAAGGGAACGACACAGGCCTTTGAAGCGATACAGATGTCTTCGCTAACATTTGTGCCTATGTGTGTGTTTGTGTGTTTGTGGCCATAAGTTACTTCGGTTTTTGGGCAAGGATGTGGGATGTGGTAGTATGGGTTTTCGGTTCGGTTAAAAGTTGTGCGGTTGTTATGCGATGTTGTAGGTTGTAGCTCGGTTCAGAAACGTATAACAAGAGCATTCGTGATGTTTATGATGCTCATGTTGTTATGAAATACAGTCAACCCACTTGAATGATAATTCCAAAGGTATTCTGTATCGGATTATTATTATTATTATTATTATTACTATTATTATTATTATTATTATTATTATTATTATTATTATTATTATTATTATTATTATATAAACAATTTCTTATCTCATAAATCGAAATTGTGTGTACTGCATTATTCCCACATTTTTCATCCCCGTGAAATTATTAATTATTATTATTATTATTATTATTATTATTATTATTATTATTATTATTATTATTATTATTCTAAGTAACTGAAGGTTTGAGCTTTTTATTATTAACATAACTTCTTATCCCGTGTATCCAAATTGTCATTATCTCTGTATGTGGCCGCCACCCGAAATAAAAAAGGCGAAATAAAAGGTATTATTATTGTTGTTGTTGTTGTTGTTGTCTCAGTCACCCTATTCGACTGGGTGGTATTTATAGTGTGGGATTCCGGGTCGCATCCTGCCTCCTTAAGGAGTCCATCACTTTCCTCACTACGTGCGCTGTTTCTAATTGTCACGCCCTTCTGCATGAGTCCTTGAACTGCTCCTTATTATTATTATTGATATAGCTGCAGCCATGGGTATGGATTTTGGGTATAGTCGTGGGGACCTCTGCGGGAACTAGCGGTGGCAGGAGAGAGAGAGACGCCCGGGAACCGGGAAAATCGTGTTTATTCAACTGCGGTTTCCCTACGGCGGAAGAAATGGACGCCGACTTGTTTGGACAACATTCCCGCGGGCGGCCTTTTCCTCCCTATTAACCTCTTTCCGCCAGCACACGCCCTGGCCATCAGCTGCTGTGTGGCCGGAATAAGGTGGTGCCAGCGATGACACGTTAAAAGATTAGGGGGCTACGAGGTCTGCGGATCGGGGGCAGAAGTAGGTGAAAGATCTATTTAGAGACGAGAGGTGCTTTGGGGGCAGCCTTGGAATTTCAGGACAGGATGGAATATCTTGGAATAGATCTCAAAATGAAATGTTCTCATTTTAATAAGATTTAGATCGCCCCTCTTGTTTTATTTAGTATTTCTGGGTAATGAAATATAATTCAAAATTGTTTCGATTGGGTTACATTATATTACGTAGGAAATCTTTCATTATATTCCATTAATTGTATTATCTTTCATTATATTTTATTACTTATATTTTCAGTATTTCTAGGTAATGGAATATAGTAATCCAACATTGCATGGTTACATTTTATTATTTAGAGCATCTTTCCATGTATTTCATTACTTAGATAATCTCTCTTGATAAAATTTGCCGTAAATCAGCTTACTGCGATGGATTCCATTTCTCCATTAGTCGACGAGCATTACAACAACAACAACAACAATAATAATAATAATAATAATAATAATAATAATAATAATAATAAGTTGTATTGATGTAGAAGTTACGTTTTAATACAGTTTTATTGATATAATTGTCGATTTTTTTTATTACAATTTAATCACGGTAGTGTGAATTTTTAATAATAATAATAATAATAATATGAAAGTTACATAAATAAATATTTGGATAATTGTGAAATTTTAATTCACGACGGTTAAATAACAATATTGTGCTATATTTAATAATAATAATAATAGTAATAATAATAATAATGAAACTATACCAACAAAATAACGACGCATAATAGCGACATGATTGTGGGTATTCACACTATCCCCTGCTGATCTTTGTATATGCCCAGGGCACTCACGGTCACGGGCGTTTGTTACCGCGTCTTTCCTCCTCTTCTCTCTCTCTCTCTCTCTCTCTCTCTCTCTCTCTCTCTCCCGTTTCCTCTCTTTCGCTTCCCCTTCCCGACTTTGTTTTGACTTGTGAATTTAAGGTTTGACAAGTGATGACGCCCCTTGGGGAATTGGGGGGGGGGGTCCCTTTCCTCCACTCAACCCTCTCACCCCAACTTCTTCCTTATCTCCTTATTTTTCATCCTGTTCTTTTTCTTCTTCTTCTTTTTCTTCTTCAGGTAATTTGTTTGTTTATTGGCTTCTATGGGTCTGAATAGACCGGCTGGGGGAAGGAGAGAGAGAGAGAGAGAGAGAGACCTTACAGACCTTACCTTACATCTTGTTCGGGTTGCCCCAGGTCCCTCAGTGTGAGGCACCTCTAATGTCTACCAGAGAGTTGCTAGTACATCTTCCGGTATATTTTGCATCTTCCAATCTTGGATGGTCTGGGATGCAGTTTAGATATTTGTCGAGCTTATTCTTAAACACATCTACGCTCACTCCTGATATATTCCTCAGATGAGCTGGCAACGCATTGAATAGACGCTGCATTATCGATGCTGGTGCGTAGTGGATTAATGTCCTGTGTGCTTTCCTTATTTTTCCTGGTATAGTTTTGGGCACTATTAATCTACCTCTGCTTGCTCTTTCTGATATTTTTAGTTCCATGATATTTTCTGCTATTCCTTCTATCTGTTTCCATGCCTGAATTATCATGTAGCGTTCTCTTCTCCTTTCTAGGACTTATATTAATTTTAAGGAAATTGTAGTCTTTCCAGTAGTCTAGGTCCTTAACTTCTTCTATTCTAGCTGTAAAGGACCTTTGTACACTCTCTATTTGTGCAATATCCTTTTGATAGTGTGGGTACCATATCATATTGCAATATTCAAGTGGACTACGAACATATGTTTTATAAAGCATAATCATGTGTTCAGCTTTTCTTGTTTTGAAGTGCCGTAACAACATTCCCATTTTTGCTTTACATTTTGCCAACAGAGTTGCTATTTGATCATTGCATAACATGTTCCTATTCATCATCACACCAAGGTCTTTAACTGCTTCCTTATTTGTGATGGTCTCATTATTAGGTCCCTTATATGCATATAGCTTTCTTTCTCTGTCTCCATAATTATTGATTCAAATTTATCAGAGTTAAATACCATCCTTATTTTACCTCTGCCCAATCATATACTTTGTTAAGGTCTCTTTGTAGAGCGTTCCTATCTTCATCACAAGTAATTTCTCTACTTATTCTTGTGTCATCTGCGAAACTACTCACTACCGAATCCTTCACATTATTGTCTATGTCTTCAATCATAATAACAAACAGTATTGCAGCTACACCGTACCTTGCGGCACACCGGATATTACCTTGACTTCATCCGATTTCTCGTCGTTTGCAATAACTATCTGTTTTCTGTTGTGTAAAAATTCTTTTAACCATCTTCCTACTTTATCCACGATATTGTGTTTTCTAATTTTCTTCGCTAATATATTATGGTCTACTTTATCAAAAGCTTTTGCAAGTCTAAATAAACCACATCTGTTTCATTTCCGCTTTTCATATTTTTGAATATGTTCTCACGGTGGACTAACAGTTGGGTTTGTGTACTTTTTCCGGGTACGAAAACCATGTTGTCCTTTATTAAACAAATTATTTTTATTAAATGTTTCATAATATTTTCTTCATTACCCTTTCATACACTTTCATAATATGTGATGTTAGACTCACAGGCCTATAATACTTGCCTCTAGTCTTGATCCACTTTTGAAAGTAGGGGTAATATATGCTAATTTTGTGCTCATCATAAATCTTGCCTGTATCTACACTTTGTCTTAATAATATTGCAAGTGGCTTTGCGATAGAATGAACTACTTTCTTTAACAAAATAGCAGGAATTCCATCAGGCCCTGCAGCAGCTCCATTTTTAATTTCATTTAATAGCCTGCACAATATCAGCTTCATTAATATCTATGTCAGCTAAATATTCACTATTTTCATCCCTTACTTCTATATCATTATCTTCATTATCTATTCTAGGGGTGAATTCTCACTTATATCGTTCTGCCAGTATGTTGCAAATTTCCTTTTTTCATTCGTTAATCTCCCTTCAATTCTCAGAGGGCCTATTTCTATTCTTCTTTTATTCATCTTCTTCGCATATGAGTATAATAGCTTGGGGTTTTGCTTGATATTTAATAGGGTTTTTTCTTCCAAGTCCCGTTTTTCATTTTCTTTGATTGTATAATCTTTTGTTCTGCATTTTCTATCTTACTTTTTAGTTCTATAACTTTCCATGCATTTTTTTCTTTTGCAAGACCTTTTTTCCACTTTCTGATTTTCTGGAACAAGATCCTTCTGTCTCTTGGTATGCATGAATGATGTTTACTTTTCTTCTTCGGTATATATTTTTCCACTATTTTCTCCAATATTTTTATTAATATCTACCGTATTTACCCTTATGTCATCACTTACGAAAATGTTATCCCAATCTTTGTTTAATTCTTCATTAATTTCTGACCATTTTTATATTTTTACTGTAGAAGTTGTATTTTCCATATCCTTCCCACTTTTTCTTTTCATTTCTTGCTTATCTCTATTTTCACTTGCTTTGGAATGAACTGTTAATTCTATGACATTATGGTCTGAAATATTCGCATTATAAACTATTATTTCTTTAACATAATTCATCTCGTTCACAAATACTAGGTCTAAAGTATTTTCCTTTCTTGTTGGCAGGTGATTTATTTGTTGAATGTTGTATTCTAGTAGCATATCTAATAGCTTTTCAATTGCCTCTTATCTTCTGCACTACTATTACTCTCTTTTTTATATGTATAAGTACAACCACAATCTCCTATTCGTTCTTTCCATTCTACGAAAGGAAAGTTGAAGTCACCAGATAGGAGAATAGTCCAGTCCTTGTGATTTCTACATATATCATCCAATTTTTTTTCAATTATTAAGTCAAACTCTTTAGTATTAGGAGGTCTATATATTACTATGTTCATCAATTTTTCAGATTCAAATTCTACCGCTATTAGTTCACATTCTGAGTTACTATATTTCTCATATATTTTTTCCTTGTTTTTTGTCTTTCCCATATATTGCGGTTCCTCCTTGATTCCTATTTTTTCTATCTGATCTATAAGTTTGGAACCCTTTTATTTGATCATCCTTCCCAGTCTCTTGGGAATACCAGGTTTCACCTTATATTCATTATATCTATTTTCTTTTCATTTGGTTAGTTCTTCTAAGTACTCTATTTTTCTTTTTGAGTTACTCGTAACTAAACCCTGCGCATTCATCACTATGATGGTTTGCGTGTTTTCTCCTTCATTTAATACTGGTAGTAATAAGGATTTTCCCATGTCTCTTTCCTGTTCTGGTATGTTGTTCTTTTTTTCATTTCCAGAAATTCTGACATTAAAAAATCCAACTTTTTTTTCCATAATATTTGATCTTCCTTCCATTCATAATTATTCATTTTGTGTCTGAATCTGCAATTTTCTCCGTTTCTGCAATATCCTCTTGCATAATAAATACAGTTATTATCTCTTGAGTAGAATTTCGGAGCTGATGCTTTGAAATTTTTTGCTGACACCTCTGCATATCTCATTGGTGGTTTGCTTTTCTCTTTTACCTGATATTCTTGATTTCTCTCTTTATTTGTTTCTTTCTTATTTTGGATTTTATTACTTGGTTGGTTATTTATTTGATTATGATTCATGGCTACAGGGTGCATATATTTGCATTTTTTGTCGAACTTACATCCTTTTCCTTCTTTTAGGTTTTTACATATTTTTGGATGCAGATCTCTGCAATCATCCCCAATATCCATCTAAGTATGCACACTTTACCATATATTTCATAGTTTTGACATATCTTAGGATGTTTGTAGTAACATCTTTCTCCAAATCTGCAATTCCCTCTTTTCAAAAGGTTGCAGATTTTGTCTTTCTTGTCTATATTTTCCTCTTTCCCGTCATTGTATAGATCTGGGTAGAGCCTCTTCGGGATTTGCTTTTCTGTTGTCATATCGTAATTTATTTCTTCGTAGGTATGCTGCTTTATTGCCTCATATGTAGTATCAATGAGTATCTCTGCATCCATACTTTTATCTTGTTCTTTGTTTTCCTTATTTTTTTCTGTCATTTCATTTTTGTTACTTCTCTTCCGTTTTCCTCTTCTTCTTTTTCTTCTTCTTCTTCCTCTTCCTCTTCCTTCTTCATCCTCAACTATTTGTACATTCAATCTTGATTTAATAACATTGTCTATCCATGATAGACATGTTGAACAAAAAATTCTTGTATCTTTTCTCAAATCTTGTATTACCTCAGCACACTGTGGATGGGTCGGAATGTTGCATGCAGCACATTTTCTGATTAGGTTTTGTGGATTGACTATGCTATACCAAACCTTACACAGTTTGCATGCTTTTGGCATTCTTTTTCCTAATGCATCAATTAGGATATTCACAAGATTCACCTTATTCATTTTCTTTGTCGGAATATGTTGGTTTATGTATATTTTCTTTATGAGTCTCTTGACCACTTGGATTTTATTTGGAACTTCTTCAATTATTTTCAAGATATTTTCATTAGATTTGTTCCAGTTTGAAGGATTATATCCTTCTAATATATCTATGAATGCTTTTGTATCTTTTTGGTTAGGACTGTTGCTGATTTCATAGATGAGAAATGCCAGTTCCCTTCCTGCTACCTCATCGTATTGCGAATCTGCTAGACACGCCAAATTACGCCACCTCTTCCCGCAGTTGGAACTTACTGCCATCTTGTTCTGATTTATAGTATTACACTTGATAAACTAACTTAGAAGACGCTTTATCCTACTATTTTCACACTAATCTTATCACCGATAGTTCACGAACACTTCTAGATATTTCTCAAATTCTAGTCGTATGTTAAACTTGTGATATCTGTTGATTAATCTGACTTCACGCGGGTACGACTCACCAAGCAAGATGGCTACTTACGAGAGAGAGAGAGAGAGAATGTGCTACAAAATTATTATCTTTAATTCCTCCATTTGAGAGAGAGTGAGAGACAATGTCCTACATGGAGAAAAATGCTCAATTATCGTCAATTGTTCGTAAAATGAAACCAACATTTTTATTACGAAGCAATTTAGGGGAGAGAGAGAGAGAGAGAGAGAGAGAGAAATTCACAATCTAACTTATTAGCGCCAACAGAAAAATAAATTATTAACCTAATTTCAACAACCACGATTAAAATTCGCCTCTAAAATAACTGAGAGAGAGAGAGAGAGAGAGAGAGAGAGAGAGAGAGAGAGAGAGAGAGAGAGAACTAACAGAGGTTTCTTGATTAAGAAAAATTGGCCCTAATTGGAGAAAGAAAAAGATGACTCCAGATAAAGCAACGATACGAAGTGGGAATAAGATGAACAGACGCGGATTGTCTTAATTAAAAGATTAAGAAACTGGGAAGGTTTTTTTAAGTTTTTCTTAAAGGAAAGGTCATATTATCTGATATACGCAATACGCACTTAACGAGTTTTTATTGAAGTCGGTACGCGTAGAGGAGAGTAATTTGTATATACAATGTTTGTGAAGTAGGTTTTGTGTTTTGGAATTGTAGGTATATATATATATAATATATATATATATATATATATATATATATTTGTGTGTGTGTATTTAAAAAACAAACCGTTATAGTAACTCACTTAAGGTTATTACAACTTGTATTGATGAATATTGGGTTAGTACTATTATTATTATTATTACAAGTCTGATGTCACTCCTAGCCATGTCAAATAAGGCAGTGATGACATTCTCTCTCTCTCTCTCTCTCTCTCTTTTCTACACCCTACCCCCGTCCCCCAAACATTCAATATAGCCCCTTACAAGGTTGTGTTACACACACACAAGCAACATTGATAAGGATTACCATTATTCGAGCATCCCAGGCTTCTTGGGGGGGGGGGGGCGAAGAGGGAGGGGGCCTGGGGGCAGGTTAGGGGGTATACACATCAGAAAAGACCTCATAAATACATCAACAGGGATTAAGCATCTACATAAAAGGTCCTCGTTGTGTTTATGTAGACCAAAAGGTGTGCGATACGTGGTATAATATAGGCAGCGCTCCTGCTCCGTGCGTCATATGCCAGCAGCACGGCGTGGCGTCCATGCGGTGGTTTGGTGGGGCGGGAGGGGTGGGGGAATGGTGGAGTTTTGGGAGGGTGGGAGGGAGATGGTTAGGTGGGTGGGTGTCCCCGGTGCATGGTGGAGAGTGAGTCGTGTCGTGGGGGTGGGTGGGGTAGGTGGGGGAGTGGCCATTGAAAGATGGAGTGAGGTAGTTTGATGGAGAAGTGAATAATAATAATAATAATAATAATGAAATATTGTTCTCGCTCTTATTTATGGTTTTTGAGAGAGAGAGAGAGAGAGAGAGTTTGATAATAATAATTATTGTTATTATATATAAAAGTAAAATAAAAATATATATAGTACATTTCCACGCTCATATTTGTATAATAAAAAAAAAGAGTATAATAGTAATAATAATGATATATTTATTAAGCCTTTTTCATTCTAGTGTTAAAAGAGAGAGAGAGAGTGTGTGTCTTTGTCATACTCGCGAGTCAGTAAACAAAATTTCCCTGATACAAAAAAACCAAAAACTAAAAACTGGCTTTGGTGAGTCATGCCAAACCACTTCGTAATACCGTCATTGAAAAACAATATTAACTTGCCGCTGGAAGACTGTAACAATAGATGCTTTGGAACCTGTTGGGAAGAGAGAGAGAGAGAGAGAGACCTGTGTTGGTTCTGTCTGTATAGTGTGGTGTAGGTTCCCATATTTGCTATTTTGTAAGTTCTATGGCTACTTCTGTATTCCTATATATTTTGTATTTTCATTTATTTGTAAGCCTCTATTTAGTAAGTAAATAAATGAATAATCCGTAAATGTGTTTATCTAATAAGTAAGTAAATTAATAATCCTTAAACGTGTTTATTTAATAATTAAATAAATGAATAATCCTTAAATATGTTTATTTTCTTGCATATTCATTTTTTTATTTAACTTATACTCTGTTTTGAATTTGTAGTTCAAGTTTATTTCATTGACATTCTATGGACAGAATCTGATATAGTTCTCGTATTATAAGTTTATTAAAATTGTTTCCCCGTGTGTGAATTTACAAAAGAAACCATATGCTTTATGCATTATTATAAAAAATGCTCAAAACCTATATCAATATTAATCATTCTATTGGTCTTATGGTTACGACGTAAATGATAAAATTATTTACATACACAGACGTTATTGGTATTATTTCAACGTTTTTATAATTATTAATATATTGTGATTTATCATACTTTTACTATGTCTTGGAGAATAAAACTATTCATTAAAGGATGATCCTTGCTTTTGCATAGTTTTAACCTGTCAGTTATTATCAATTTGTTTTTGTTTTTAACTGTTTGCGTTCTTTCAATTTTACGCTGTTAACGGAAATGAAATCATATACGTATATAAATACATATACTCTCTATCTCATTCTCTCTCTCACACACACAATACCGCATACAGTATGCACAAATTATATATAAACTAGAATTAACTGAGCTGAAATCATATACGTACATAAATACATATATTTTCTATCTCTCACACACAATACCGCATACAGTGTGCACAAATTATATATAAACTTTTCCCCCTCTGTTTCCTGACTTAACATTCTGATTGTCCTTTTCAGGCCTGCGCTCCGCGTTACGTCTGGTTCAGCGTCAAGAAAAATCGCCGAGAACCGGTTGGGAATTGCTTCATTAGCACTGGCAGGGACAGCCAGGCTTACCAAATGTACTCTCCTTGTATGACAAGTAAGTCGAGTCGAGCTAGTCGGCCTCTTTTTTTTTTTTTTTTTTTTTTTTTTTCCGTCTGCGCATGCGCAAAAATTTAAATGACACGCATGCGCATGAACGCGTGAAGGCGGGTTTTGCGCTCGAGGGGAGCAGATCTCTGCTGATTGAGGGAACTTTTTATGTGGTTTTCCGAGGAAAACTAGGCTTATGTGCATGATTACTGGCATGCGGTTTAATTAATAAAGGTTTTTTTTAAGGTTTTAATACGTAGAAATGCGTAGACTAAACATAGACTAGGCTTATGTGCATGTTTACTGGCATGCGGTTTAGTTAATAGTTTTTTTTAAGGCTTTAATACGAAGAAATGGGTAAACATAGACTGGACTTAAGTGCATGTTTACTGGCATGCGGTTTAATTAATAAAGTTTTTTTTAAGGTTTTAATACCTAGAAATAAGGTACTTTAGCAAGGCATGTTTTTGTTTAGAGTGAAATCTTCGCTGTTCAAGCTGCAATTTTTAAAATTGTGCCTGGATACGTTAGGCCTTATGCATGTGCAATAGACCGGAGCTTGGCAATCTCATTCTCTTTCACATTTGAATGCCGTAATAAGCACGTTTAATGTAGCTAAGTTAGTCAAATACGTTCAGTTCCTCCTTTCTTTTGTTGTTAACATAAATATAACCAAAAATAAAAGCGCTCATGCAGAATGAGCGAGACACGAATTCCAACGAGCAAACTCGGCACGGAAACGCGATCTCCATCCTGTCTATTCAATTACCAGGAAGAAGCTGTTAAAACAATGAGTTTTTTTAGCATTATTTTTTCTCCTTTATGAGGACCTTCGCTGATGTATTCACACATTGAAGCGGAAAGCATCCTATCTCCTTTGTTATGTTGTTAGGGGAGCATTGTTAGGGAGCTAGTCTCCAACTAAGGAGTGTGAGTTTGTTGGCGTTTTAGGTGTACTGTATGTTACATTGAGGTGTTATACTCGGCTTGAGCAAATAAACTTTCGTTCCTGTTTGTTGTTCGTTGCCGTATTCGGGGTGTTGGTGTCATTCTTACATCAATGGAATATGCGCAAAGGTTTTTTTTCTTACTCTTTAGTCTTAGTTTGCTACTGGCGTCTCTCTGATCGTCGGCACACTTTTAACTTATTTTGGTTCACCCACATCCTGAAGTCCTTTTTTTTTTTATCAGTGATTCAGTAAGTCCTTTTTTTTTATCAGTGATTCAGTAAGTCCTTTCTATTGAGGACTTCATTAAGTCCTTTTTATTGCAAACTTTAGTAAGTTCATATTAAAGACTTCAGTAAGACCTTTCTGTTAGAGGACTTCAGTAAGTCCTTTCTGTTAGAGACTTCAGAAGTCCTTTTTATTACAAACTTCAGTAAGTCCTTATTAGAGACTTCACTAAGACCTTTCTGTTAGAGGACTTCAGTAAGTCTTTTTCAGTAAAGACTTCAGTAAGTCCTTTCTGTTAGATGGGTTCAGTGAGTCCTTTCTGTAAGATCAGTAGGTCCTTTCTGTTAGAGGCTTCAGAAATACTTTTTATTAGACTTCAGTAAATCCTTTCTGTTAGAGGACTTCAGAAGTCCTTCCTATGAGAGACTTCAGTAAGTCCTTTCTGTTGGAGACTTCAGAAGTTCTTTTTATTAGACTTCAGTAAGTCCTTTCTATTAAAGGACTTCAGTAAGTCCTTTCTATTAGAGACCTCAAAATAAATCCCTTGGAGACTCCAGTAATCCTTTCTATTAGAGAACTTCAGTAAGTCCTTTCTGTTAGAGACCTCATAAATCCTTTTTATGAGACTCCAGTAAGTCCTTCCTATTAGAGACTTCAATAAGACCTTTTTATTAGAAACGTCAGAAGTCCTTTTTTCAGGCTTCATTAAGTGTTCTTTATTAGAGACTTCACTAAGTCCTTTTGATGAGAGACTTTACTAAATCCTTTTGATTAAGAGGCTTCAGCAAGTGCTTTTTATTGAGACTTAAGAGGTCATTTTTATTAGAGCTAGACCTATGATAATGTATCTTTACCTCATGCAAATGTATTTTGTACTATTACGTACGTTCAACCTGTATTTGTATGTAGCACTGAGCTGCACTAAAATACATTTATTATTATTATATTATTATTATTATTATTATTATTATTATTATTATTATTATTATAGGAAGGTGGAGAGTATTCATTCCCTTCCGTCATTTTCATTCAGGAATGTGGCGGAAATGACAAGAATGCTTGTGTCTCCCCCGACCCCCCATCCCCCTCGAAAAGGGTTATTATTATTATTCGAGTCATTTCCTCTTACGGTATATTTCGGGCGTACTGTCTATTCTTATAGGTTTTTTATTTTTTTTTAAAGACTCAGATGCAAATTTCGATATAAATGAGGAGAGAAATGACTACATTAAATCGAGGCTTATTTTAAAACGTAAATATTGAGGAATTTAAATGTAAATATTGAGAGATTTAAACTTAAAATTTGAGAGATTTAAAACGTAAATATTGAGAGATTTAAACTTAAAATTTGAGAGATTTAAAACGTAAATATTGAGACATTTAAACGTGAATGTTGAGAGATTTAAAAGAAAAATATTGAGATATTTAAAACGTAAATATTAAGATATTTAAAACGTAAATATTGAGATATTTAAAAAGTAAATATTAACATATGTAAAACGTTAATATTGAGAAATTTAAACGTAGACATTGAAAGATTTAAATTTTAATATTGGTAGATTTAAGACATAAATGATGAGAAATTTAAACGTAAATATTGAGAGATTCGAGGTTATAAATCACGCCTACAGAACAGGATTCACGCCCCATGAAATACTTCGGGGATGCAGGTCAAAGGAAATCAGGAGTTAATCCTTAAAAATCTCGAGGGATTAAGGATAAATATAGGATTAGTGAAATACTCTTTCGTAACTAGGCGCCAAGGTTATAAATACCTAGAGATCGGGATTAAGAGAGAGAGAGAGAGAGAGAGAGAGAGAGAGAGAGTCACGCCAGCTGCTACTGATTCCTGCGTTTACTGTTTATATTACCTTTTCTGCCGATGTGGCTATCACCACATCGTTTCATTACTGCCGTGTGACGTACCTTTTATGTGGGGTAGGATTTTGCCCCGTCTATAGACGGGTCTGACGCAACAGAAAGAGAGAGAGAGAGAAGAGAGAGAGAGAGAGAGAGAGGGTGTAGAAACGAGATTATTTTCAAAGGCGATGGAGTCGATGAAAAATGTCGAGCGTTGATTTGAGATTGCGGTGGTTTGCTCTCTCTCTCTCAGGTGGAAGAGACTCTGAAAAGGAGTAATATTCTTTAACCTTATGAATATCTCTCTCTCTCTCTCTCTCTCTCTCTCTCTCTCTCTCTCTCTCTCTCTCTCTCTCCTGCGAGAATGAATCGGCCTCAATATGTGGATATTGGAACTCGTGAACGGTGTCATTGGACTGGCGATGACTGAGGAACGTCGCCTGACTGTCATCTGATCGCCTCGCTTATTAATAAAAAAAATTCCTTTTGCCCCTTTCCATCATAGGAGCCCGGTTATCTCTCTCTCTCTCTCTCTCTCTCTCTCTCTCTCTCTCTCTCTCTCTCTCTCTGCCACTGAAGATGGATGAGAGTTTTTGAGAAGCTGCCTTGGATGTTGTACCTGATGATAATAATAATAATAATAATGTTAATAATGATAATAATAATAATTCTCTCTCTCTCCTCTCTCTCCTCTCTCTCTCAGAAGATGAAGGATGAAAGGATTTTTGAGAAGCAGCTTTGGATGTTGTACCTGATGATTATATGATAATAATAATAATAGTGTTATTAATAATAATGATCTCTCTCTCTCTCTCTCTCTCTCTCTCTCTCTCTCTCTCTCTCTCTCTCAAGGAGAAGGCTTTTTGAGAAGCTAAAAAATGCAACACACACAATTTGGATGCAGGTGATAAAAAATTATAGCATTAATAATAATAATAATAATAATAATAATAATAATAATAATAATAATAATAATAATAATAATAATGTCTGCCTTTCGTCTTTGAATTGACAAAAGAAGAAATTTAATCACAGGATCTTGTTACAGTTTCTTTGTATCTGCTGTACCCGCCTACTGTATTTCTGTATCGCTCTGTCAGAAATATTGTGTATTGTTACATTTGCCAATTAGTCTTGCCTTTTACGTTCACAACATCACTGAGATTGCGATTGTAGATCAAATCGCTTTCTGAACACATAGTGAGAGATTGTAACTAGATCAAGTTGCCTTCTGAAAACATAGTTACAGATTGTGATTGTAGATCAAGTTGCTTTCAGAACACATAGTGATAGGTTGTGATTGTAAATCAGGTTGCCCTTTGAAAACATATAGGCAGATTGTGATTGTAGATCAAGTCGCTTTCTGAACACATAGTGAGAGATTGTGATTGCAGATCAAGTTGCCCTTTGAAAACATATTTAGAGATTGTGATTGTAGAGTTGCCTACTGAAAACATATTAGCAGATTGTGATTGTAGATCAAGTTGCTTTCTGAACATATACTGAGAGATTGTAACTAGATCAAGTTGCCTTCTGAAAGCATATAGACAGATTCTGATGGTAGATTAAATTGCCTCCTGAAAATATAGTGACAGATTGTGAAAAATATAGTGATTCTGTTGACAAGTATCTTTTGAAAGTTATTTCTATTGAATGAGGTCAGTGGTAACTAGCATCTACGGACCACAAAACAGGAAGTGTCTCTCGTTAATTCGTGCGTGTTGGTATTAAATTCTGTTTTAAGAGGGGCTAAAGTGCTACTTAAAGTCCCCTCGATTTTTCTTGTTTGTTTATCAGTCTCTGCTTATTTGCGTCAACACTTTATTGATTTGTTTATCGCTGTCATGTTTATGTTTACCTCACTTCTTTTGGTTGGGTTCTCAGACATTAACGGATTTATTTTTATGACGTGGGAACTTATTTATTAAGTCTATGGATTTATGAAGGTTGATTCATTAACAAATTTGTGATAAATAACTGTAATATACATCTCATATGCAGCTACCTGTACATTTACCAGACTGACTTCGTTCGTATAAGGCATAGATGTATATAACGCATGTCATTTAAGCATCAGATAGCCTCTTAGTAGACTCCAGTAGTAGACTCTAATGGTATACTCCAGTGGTTGACTCCAATAGTAGACTCCGTTGATAGACTCCAATAGTAAACCCCAACAGTAGACTCCAGTGATAGACTCTAATGGTAGACCCCAATAGTAGACTCCAATGGTAGTCTACACTGGAAAGCTCCAGAAGTAAACTCCAAAGGTAGACTCCAATAGTAGACTCTTCAGCAGACTCCAATGGTAGACCCCAACGTTAGACTGTTGGTAGACTCCAGTGGTAGACTCTTTAGCAGACTCCAATAGTAAGTTCCATAGGTAGACGCAAATGGTAGACTCCAAAGGTAGAAGACAACATTAGACTCTGTTGGTAGACTCTTTAGCAGATTCCAATATTAAGTCTCCGTTGTTTGGACGGTTTTGGGGTCAAAGAGGCTCTTGGAGAGAGAGAGAGAGAGAGAGAGAGAGAGAAGAGAGAGAGAGAGAGAGAAGGCTCTTGACGCTTATAGATGATCTCTGGCCAGGGCTCTTCCTCATAAGGCCTGCGTCTGCCGTCAGCTGCGGTTCTTGGTAAATGTGGATCTGTCCTCCTGATGGATTGTGGAATTCTCTCTCTCTCTCTCTCTCTGTGGACTTGTTCCTGCTTTTCGTATCTACCGTTAGGTCTCCTGTATCGATCTGTTTTTTTTATTATTATTGTCCTTCATGTTTTAGGTTTTTTCAGTTATCTGGGAGTGTTTGTATTCGCTCCCTGTGGCTCTCTGGAAAGTATTTTTCAACATTTCTTCGAGATTTGTACCAATTTGGGCTTATTCAGGCTCTTGGTCAATCATAATTTGTTATATTTATATTAATGCATATCTCTCACTTTATTGTGGGTTCTTATTTTCACCAATTGCTGTATTTGTGATTACAAAGTTATTAAGAGTTTATATAGATTCTTCTCTTAAAACAGGATACGTCTCAATTATAAAAGGCCCATTAAAACACTTTGGTTTAAAGCTAAGGACTATTTTAATGGCCTTTTATACTTTTATATATATATATATATATATATATATATATATATATATATATATACATACACACACACACACACACACACACATATATATATATATATATATATATATATATATATGTGTGTGTGTGTGTGTGTGTGTGTGTGTGTGTGTGTGTGTGTGTGTGTACCTTTACTTATAGGGTATTGAACTATGGTGTACTGGAATATGAGTTTTCTTTTATTTATTAGCATTAATTAAGTAGGTACGTTCTTTATATAATACATTTATTATTGGTATGTAATTACTGAAGGAAATATTTATCATTGCATGATCAATAGTGCCAAATTTACTGATTGCTTAGAAGCTAATATTAATTTTTTTTAAACTAACCTAAATTGCTTATGTAGATGATAATGATCTATAAATGCACATTGCATGACGTAACCTAACACATTAACCTGTAGAGTGTTTGCTTGTAAAAATTATGCCTATTTTTTTGACAGGAATGGCGCCGTTTAATTAAGATGTATATAAAGCATCAAGTTATAATGTTTTATTTTTGTTCTCTTCCCGTCTGCAGTGGAATCCGAAAGGAACGGTAGGATTAACAAGGATATTGGTATAGCTCGGTATTCAGTGTTTGTTGTGGAGTTCTGTATGTTGTCGAATCTTTTGTGTCACATTTCGGAGTAGTCGTTTGTGAAGTCTGCGATGCTCGTTTGTGTTAAGTAGTATAAGCTTTTTTTTTTTTTAGGTCCTACACTGGTATGTAGTTATTCAGCGTCTGGTGTTTGTGATTATTCGTATTCTGTTTGTGCGGTCATTTTCACACTTTTGTTGTGGAGGTCGTACTTTTGTTAATAGGTGTCAGATCTGCTATTTTTTGTTGTTGTTGTTGCTTGCAAATGTATTTCATAGCTTGTTAATATTTCGGGATTTGTTGTAAGTGATATTGCGTTGGCTATATATGTATGTATGTATGTATGTATGTATGTATGATGTATGTATGTTGTATGTATGTATGTTATGTATCTATCTATTATCTAGATATATATATCCTATATATATATATATATATATATATACACATGTATGTATGTATATGCATATATATATATATGTATAAAAGTAGCTATAAATGTGTGTGTATGTATGTTTATTTTGTATTATATATGTACAGAATTGAATATGTTTTATATATATACATATATATGTATATATATATAAATATATGTATATATATATATATATGTCTATCTATATATATATATATTATATATATATATCTATATTAATATACTGGTCATTTTCACCAGACACATATGAAATTGTAGTAGCCACAATGTCCTCTTAACATCTCAAATTCTTTGCTCTTTTTTGAATACGCTTGTCACTACAAAGCCTCGAGTTGCAATTTCAAAGTATTTTGAAGAAATCATGATGTCCGGTAGCGGGAAACGAGCCCGCCATACCAGATTCACGACGAGGTCAATATAAGCGTAACCGTTCGTATACGATATTATTAAAAGCTTCGCTTCGAAGCCTTTATCTTCCACTCTCCTTCTAATGTCTGTCTATCCCTAACGGCGTCCTCACCCAAAAATAGCAGTGTCATTCAAATCCGGCCGTGTTAATCGGTCTATCAGCGTTTTGGCGTCCGCGTTCAAATTTGTGAATTGATCGAGGATAAGAAGAGGATAAGAGACGGCTTCCATTTTTTTTTAAGACTCCATTTTTTAAGGAGGGAACGATTTGTATACTAGAGAAGGACGCGTCTCTGATCAATCACTTTCGCTCCATAACGTTGTTGGTGAATCTTTTTAGGTATTTTCGAGTTATGCTAATTTATTTTTTATTTTCTTTATTTACGTATTTGTTACTCATATGATTATATATTATATATATATATAATATATAGATATATATATGATATATATACTATGATATACATATATATATATATATCATATATATATACATATATATATATATATATATATATATATACTATATATATATATCTATATATATATATATATATACATATATTATATATATAATATATATCATATCATATATGTGTATATATATATATATATATATATATATATATATATATATATATATATAGTTGGAAAATGTCAGGTAGCGGATAAATGTAAATGAACAAAAGTGTAAAAAAAAAATATATAAAATTAATGAATAGATAAATAATAGACTCCTCAAAGTAACATTACTTCCCAACCTTTGGTTGGAGATATATATATATATATAGATATATATATATATATATATATATATATATATATATGTATTATATATATATATTTATATATATATATATATATATATATATATATCTATTCTATATATATATATATATATATAGATATATTCTTGAACTAAATAAGACAAGGACTAGGATTCATTTGAGAAGTAAAACTTAAACTGTCAACTTTGGAATTTTTCCAAAATGATAATTTTTTTAATCCGTCATTACTTCTCAAGTATATAATATGACAATCTCATTAGCTCCCGTTACCCAGTAGTGAGTTAACGGTATATCCTACTCTCTCTCTCTCTCTCTCTCTCCGGTAGGGTATGGCATCCTCCGCGGATGTTTCGCGTGTGTAGGACTTGGGTGATACCCACCAAATAAGTCCTTGGGATTTTTTTTCTCTTCTTTTGGGTGGGGTGGGGTGGGGGGGTGGCTGGACACCCTTATCTCCCATATCTCACGTTGGACATCGTTTGCGGGCCTTGTTCGATCTGTCGTAAACCTCGACAGAGAGAGGTCCCGTTTGTGAGTGTTTGTGTATGTGTTTGTGTGTGTATGTGTGTATTTTTTGTCGAGCTCAGTGACTCTTGGTATGTAGTATAGTGACTTTATGTGGTATTCCATTGTCTCGACTGCTTAGAATTAAGGAAATGTTTGTGTGTTTGTGTATGTGTGGACGTTTGTGCGTGTATGTGAAGCTATTTGGTTCATGGTATGTTTAGTCACTGTGTGTGGTATCCCAATGTCTGTACTGCTTAGAAGTAAGGGAGTGTTTGTGCATCCTTACTTCTGTTTGTTTAGTAGACACTCGTCGTAACTTCTCTACTTTCTGGGTAAGTGTTTCGAATTTGAATGTATTTAAATTTATTAATTATTAATTGTGGCCATTTTATGAGTGTGTTTTTATTTTTTTGTATCGAGGTACTGTGGATATTCGGGATTGGAAGAGCATTTGGGCTATATTGTGAATCTATGGAATTATATATATATGTATATATACATAAATTGTGTGTGTGTGTGTGAAGTGAAAGAGCAACAGAGAAAGATAGAGATCACACCTGGAATGGGTGAAATGTTCTGAACCCATGTTTTTGCAGAAGATAATGGGGTTGTGGAGGTGTGGGATGAGTGTACATGAGGTTGTAAAATCTTTGACAACAACTAACATCTTATAACCTTTTTTCATAAACAGGCTAAGGGAGTAATGAGGTAAAAAAGAAAAGAGAAAGTTGAAAGTTGTAGTCCTTGCAAAAAAGAAAGAACGCCGAAGAGGAAATCTGAGGAAATAACAAAAAATAATAATTAGAAAGTAGTATGTGAATAATGAAAGATCGAGAGGGTATGGAAAGCTTGTGTGTGAAATGATTTTGAGAAATTATTTGAGTCATGATTGCATGTTAATTGAAGGTCACATAGTTCCTCATTGGACGAGTGGGTTGCTTACTGGCCTGTCAGTCCGGTAGCAGCCCGAGTTCGCTCCCAGCTGATTCCAATGCGGAACCAGAAGAATTTATTATTATTGCAGCAAGCCCAACCACAAGGGCCCATTGACTTAAAATTAAAAAAATAAATAGATAAAAATAAAAACTTTTTGCAGATTAAAAAAAAAGGAAAAAACTTTTTGCAGATTAAAAAAAAAAAAATTTTTTTTTTTTTGCAGATTAAAAAATTAAGGTTACAGATCAGTCACTACCAGTTAAAAGCTATAGACACACACATATCCGTGAAATCACAAAGAGACCTTCTGTGTATCAGGGCGCTAACTGATGTTCTTTTTATCTCTCCCCGGCAGGTTCCTGGGGCTACCACAGACAAGGTTCCTGTCAAGCTGGTTTTGGGACAGCCTTGACGAAGGTGAGTGGTCCCTACCTCCCCTTCAGATTTATTAGTGAGATCAATGAGGATTAAGTGATAAGATTGATTTATCGTCGAAAAAAAAAAACTGGCGTTGCGAGGATCAAGGTCGTCTGCAGTTATCTGACTGCTCTGTTTTTTGTTTTTGTTTTTTATTTCTGGTTTAAATTGTTTCTTTGTAACTGGGTGGGATTTTTGAGATGGTCCCTTATCTGTTTTTGCTTTTTATTTCTGAGGTGAATTGTGAAGTCGTGACTTTGCAGGATTTTTGAGATACTATTCCCGTTTCATGAAATTCTTGAGCTTCTTATGTTATCAGTAGATTGGGTAATGTTTGCCATACATTTATTTCTCCAGTATTACATAGCGCTTTAGTTTGCAATTTGAGTAGCAAAATCCTGGTGTTTCTTAGTAGCCTCAGCTATATATAGATATATATATATATATATATATATATATATATATATATATATATATATATATATATATAGTATATATATAAAGTACCAAACATACAAACAGGGTGATTTTTTTTATGTGATGGATGAAGCATATAAAGGATCAAGTAGCTAATATGTACAAGGGATTCTTTTTTTTATTATAGATTTATTTTCATAAGAATTCATTTGTAATAGTGGTAGTTTCTAAGACACGTACACATACATTAATATATCATTCATACATGCATACATACTTATGTATTTCAAAGTATCCAATGGAGAGCTTTCAAAAATGGCATTATAATAATTTCCCAATTGTCTGTAGCCTCACATTAATATCATACTATTTCTTCCTTCAGACAATCAAGTATTAACTGCATTTATTTTCCTTCTTTCCTCGCAGGATGGCAACGGGCTCTTCGTTGGCGCCGTCGGGAGCTTCTATTGGCAAGGTAATTATGCAAATGACTTGTATTCTAACACTTAATATATAAAGAGAAAGGCAAATCTTTTGTCTCCTCCTTCACAAGAAGCGGAAAGGTTAGGTTAAGCGTTTATAAAGTCTGTTGTGCCTTTGTCGACCTGAGAAGGGAATTAGGTGATCTTGATTTTTAGCAGCTTAGGTGGAGTGTGGTAGCTACCTATGAGGCTTGCAACCCCATCCCAAAAAGCTTACTAAGAATCTGTTAAGGCGTGTATATATATATATATATATATATATATATATATATATATATATATATATAATATATATATATATATATATATATATGTGTGTGTGTGTGTGTGTGTGTGTGTGTGTGTGTGTATAGTGATCACAAAGATGCATTGCTTACATAATACCTAATGACAAAATCTGATATGTGAAAAAAATAGATGGGTCAGTATTTAACATATTTTTACGTATAACTTTATCCTTCCATTTAATAACTCCCATAGCGAATGATATATTTTATATGATGAAATAGATTAATAATGCAGGCTAGAGAGGAGTTTTATAAATATATTTTACAACACCCCCAAGATGGATATATTTACAAATATCTACGTTGGTGGGATACATATTTGTAACTGCGCGTGTGTATGTTTGCCAACATACGCATGCGAACCATTTAAACGAAACTTCTTCAACGCCATTAGCGACAAGATCTCCAGAACACATCACATCCGCGAGGTGAACATTGACGATCCCCGCCCTCCCCCCAAAAAAAAATAAATATAAAAACAAAAAATAGAGCTAATATTAGTGTTCATATGACTTCCGTTTCGTATCGAAATTGACCTGTTGATATCGACCTTTCATCCGGGAATCCTTATATCAATATTTTGAGAGAGAGAGAGAGAGAGAGAGAGAGAGAGAGAGAGAGAGAGAGAGAGAGAGAGATAAGAGAGAGGAGAGAGAGGATAGCAATATTGGCCCCGTGTTTAGAGAGGAACCAATAGACTGGGCTTAGCCGAGGCTGCCAAAATAAAGTGTTTAATATTGGGGGGGCTGTTTGCCCTGCAATTGTCGAAAGACGAGATGGGCCTCAATAAGGCGATAAAAAGGACGCTTAGATCTACTTTCGGTTATTTCTTCTGGCGCAGCCAAAATATTTGCATAACGGGATCGGGTCGGGTTGTTAACGCCTTGCGTTGTGGTTTTAGCAGTTATATAGATAGATGGAAGTGGTGCCTTCTGAATGATGGACTGAAGTGATTGAGGAACTTTTATAAAAGTCGCCTGCTCGGCTGGGAAAAAAAATTCAAATATAGTACTTTGACGTTTTTATGTCCTCGGTTGGAAATGGAATTTTAATTATAGTTTTATATATTTGTAATTCTCGCTTTTTTCTTTTATTTTTTTCTGTTTTTTTATTTACACTTCGCCAGTGGTGTTTAGGTTAATATTAGTTTGATTTTCTTTGTTTTAGAACCATTGCTTGTTTTTTTATTATCTGTTTTGCACTCCATATATTCATTATATAATTGCCTCTTTGGCTTTTTCCATTTGTATACTTTCTGAATGCTTATTATTATTATTATTATTATTTTATTATTATTTTTTTTTTTTTTTGCTCTATCACAGTCCTCCAATTTGACTGGTTGGTATTTATAGTGTGGGGTTCCGGGCTGCATCCTGCCTCCTTAGGAGTCCATCACTTTTCTTACTATGTGCGCCGTTTTCTAGGATGACACTCTTCTGCATGAGTCCTGGAGCTACTTCAGCCTCTAGTTTTTCTAGATTCCTTTTCAGGGATCTTGGGATCGTGCCTAGTGCTCCTATGATTATGGGTACGATTTCCACTGGCATATCCCATATCCTTCTTATTTCTATTTTCAGATCTTGATACTTATCCATTTTTTCCCTCTCTTTCTCTTCAACTCTGGTGTCCCATGGTATTGCGACATCAATGAGTGATACTTTCTTCTTGACTTTGTCAATCAACGTCACGTCTGGTCTGTTTGCACGTATCACCTTATCCGTTCTGATACCATAGTCCCAGAGGATCTTTGCGTGATCGTTTTCTATCACTCCCTCAGGTTGGTGCTCGTACCACTTATTACTGCAAGGTAGCTGATGTTTCTTGCACAGGCTCCAGTGGAGGGCTTTTGGCACTGAATCATGCCTCTTTTTGTACTGGTTCTGTGCAAGTGCCGGGCATTCGCTTGCTATGTGGTTTATGGTTTCATTTTTCGTATTGCACTTCCTACATATGGGAGAGATGTTATTTCCGTCTATCGTTCTTTGAACATATCTGGTTCTTAGGGCCTGATCTTGTGCCGCTGTTATCATTCCTTCAGTTTCCTTCTTTAGCTCTCCCCTCTGTAGCCATTGCCATGTGTCATCGCTGGCTAGTTCTTTAGTCTGTCTCATGTATTGTCCGTGCATTGGTTTGTTGTGCCAGTCCTCTGTTCTGTTTGTCATTCTCCTGTCTCTGTATATTTGTGGATCTTCGTCTACTTTTATTAGTACTTCTTCCCATGCACTCTTTAGCCACTCGTCTTCACTGGTTTTCAGATATTGCCCCAGTGCTCTGTTCTCGATGTTGACACAGTCCTCTATACTTAGTAGTCCTCTCCCTCCTTCCTTTCGTGTTATGTATAGTCTGTCCGTATTTGCTCTTGGGTGTAGTGCTTTGTGTATTGTCATATGTTTCCTGGTTTTCTGATCTATGGTGCGGAGTTCTGCCTTCGTCCATTCCACTATTCCTGCGCTGTATCTGATTACTGGCACTGCCCATGTGTTTATGGCTTTTATCATATTTCCGGCGTTGAGTTTTGACTTGAGTATCGCCGTGAGTGTCTGCATATATTCTTTCCTGACCGTGTCCTTCATCTCTTGGTGTTTTATATCCCCTCCTTCCATTATTCCCAGGTATTTGTATCCTGTCTCGTCTGTGTTTGATGTTGCTCCCATCTGGTAGCTTTATCCCTTCAGTTCTCGTTACGTTGCCTTTTTGTATGTTGACTAAGGCGCATTTTTCTATTCCAAACTCCATCCTGATGTCCCCAGATACAATCCTTACAGTCTGGATTAGGGTATCTATTTCCTTGATGCTCTTACCATACAGCTTGATGTCGTCCATGAACATCAGATGGTTGATTCTGTTGCCTCTTTTCTTGAGTTGGTACTCGGCATCCATCTTCTGTAGAGTTCATTATTTTGTCATTATTATTATTATTATTATTATTATTATTATTATTATTATTATTATTATTATTATTATTCAAGTTGCTATCATAGCTTGAAAAGCAAAAAGGATTTCCCAAGGGAAAGCATTACAATACAAAACAAAATTATAGAAGTAAATAATATGCAACGTCAGATATATAGCAACAACAAAACCAAGGAAAATAAAACTATAATATTACTACGAAACGAGACTCGTTATAGATGTAGTCCCATCCGTGTATAATCGGCCATATTTGCAGAGAGAGAGCGAAAGATTATCCAGAAGATAATCAGTTAAGGAATCTACACTAGCTATGGGACGTCCGATCTTCTTAACCTGACTTCGAATCTTATGAGAGAGAGAGAGAGAGAGAGAGAGAGAGAGAGAGAGAGAGAGAGAATTGTCAGTAGAACAACCGGTTAAAAGCCTCACTATAGTTATGGGACTTTGCATATTGCAAGAAGCCTCCATAGAACACAGAGAGAGAGAGAGAGAGAGAGAGAGAAGTATCCGTAGAACAACCAGTTAAAAACCTCACCATAGATATGAGATCTTGAATATTACAAAGAAGCCTGAAGCCTTCATAGAAGACACAGAGAAAGAGAGAGAATTATCCGTAGAACAACCAGTTAAAAACCTCACTATAGGTATGAGATTTTGACCTTTACAAGAAGCTTCCATAGAAGAGAGAGAGAGAGAGAGAGAGAGAGAATTGTCCGAAGACCAACCAGTTAAAAACCTCACTAGAGGTAACCATCTCACTTCGAAATGCTATGGGAGACCGTCATAGAAGAGAGAGAGAGAGAGAGAGAGAGAGAGAGAGATGCCCAAGCCATCCCATCACTCAAACTAAACTGACCTCTGGGGCGTGATGGATTGCGCGAGACAAAAAAAAAAAAAAAAAAAAAAAAACCCCCAAGAAGAAGAAGCCAATTTTTGACGTTTTTTGGGGAGGACTCGTCCGTCGCTTCAGATGACCGATTGGAGAGAGAGAGAGAGAGAGAGAGACGCGGCACCTTTGACAGAGGACTCCCGTCTATATAGGTGGAGTATATGAGAGATAAAGAGGGCGAGGGATTGCTATAGATTCGTTTTGGGGTGGTTGGAGGGTTGGGGAAGGGGGAGAGGGGGCGGGGGATGATGGGACTTTCTGTCTCGTGCTGTAATCATCCTGTTGGTTGAAGGGTTTTGTTGCGGGTCATTGGAGTGTAGGGTTAAAGGTCTTGTTTATTGGGCGCCTTTTGATATATTGATATTTTTTTTAATATTATGGTAGTCTTAGATTTTGTCTGGTGTTTTTCCACACACACACACACACACACACACACACACACACACACACACATATATATATATATATATATATTATGCTTTGCATTTTTTTTAAAGTTCTTTAGTAAAATTAAGTATAAATCTGATTCCACTGAGATTATCACAAAGAGAGAGAGAGAGAGAGAGAGAGAGAGAGAGAGAGAGAGAGACCTTCAAGTCACAAAGTGGGTGCATTATTTGACAGTGTTGATGTTTTGCCATAAGAATATTTTGACTTGAAAAAGTACTTTTAAGTCTTACTAAGGTCACGTGGTAATGTCAGTCTGGGGGTCACACTACCTGTCAAATATAACTTGAAGATTTTTATAATTACTACCTAAAATATGGCTGTTTGAGAGATTTTATATTTACTTTACTAATAAAATATGTCTGCTAAAGATTTTTATATTTACTACCTAAATATGTCGCTTTGAAGATTTAATAATTTATTTCCTACATAAAATAATGTCTGCTTGAAAGATTTATATATTTACTTACAAATAAAATATGTCTGCTGAAAGATTTATATATTTTACTACACATTAAAATATGTCTGCTGAAAGATTTATATATTTTCCTACAATTAACAATATGTCCTGGCTGAAGATTTATATATTTACTACATAAAATATGTCTGTTGAAAATTTATATATTTACTACATAAAATATGTCTGTTGAAGATTTATATATTTACAACATAAAATAACGACTGTGAAGATCTTTAATTTATATTTTACTACATAAAATATGGTCTGCTTGAAAAAGATTTTTAATATTTACTTTACTACATAAAATATGTTCTGTTGAATATATATATTACTAACATAAAAATACGACTGTTGAAGATTTAATATATACAACATAAAATACGGAACTGTTGAAGATTTATATATTTACTACATAAAATATGTCTGCTGAAGATTTATATATTTACTACATAAAATATGTCTGCTGAAGATTTATATATTTACTACATAAAATATGTCTGCTAAAGATTTATATATTTACTACATAAAATATGACTGTTGAAGATTTATATATTTACTACATAAAATATGTCTGTTGAAAATTTATATATTTACTACATAAAATATGTCTGTTGAAGATTTATATATTTACAACATAAAATACGACTGTTGAAGATTTATATATTTACTAGATAAAATATGACTGTTGCATTTGTTTATTTAATAGATAAACTAGAACTTACATTTGAAGAAAAGCTTAGATATACACTGGCACCTGCTTTACCTGACTAAGCAATACGTATACTGTACAGGTGTTCAACCTTGATTGATTACATTGGCCGAGACGTGAATTGGCGCCGGTGTCAGTCAACCAACCCTGGGTTGGGGGGGTCCGTTACCCCCTGGACCACCATATCCACTCCAGCGTCCTTGAAAATTCGGGACACGAGTGCGCATGCGCGTAGTTCATAATGTGTTCAGGACGCTTATGGCGTGAAATGATTTGAGTCTCTCTCTCTCTCCCCCTCTCTCTGTGCTGATTACTTTTTTTATAGTAAAATCCTTTCGTTTTTCTTTACTTACTTTCGTAAATTGTTCTGAATTATAGACTTATTCACGTGACTAATTTTAGCCTTATAGAATTTATTTTTTTAGAATATTTATGTATATATATAAATTTTCATGTATATATACATATATATATATATATATATATATATATATATATATATAACATATATACATATGTATGTATTATATTTGTGTTCAAATCAGTATCATTTATAGCCAGCATAGACGCCTTTGCAAAAGCAAATAATAAATAGCTCTTATTATTTTAATAATAACAATAGAGCGACGTCACGAAATTAAAGCTTGTCACGTATCGATCTTAGCCACACACAAAAAATAAAAAAAAAATAAAATAATAATAATAAAAAAAGAATTGCGGTCAGCTAATCTAGTTATCGGCCTTTATCTCTAGATGCCATTCTAGATGAGTTTATATCGTACTTAAAACTGTCCTTTTAAGGTCCTCGTTATTTCTCAACATTCGTCCTTTTTGTGTAATTGGGCGGTCGCCCTGCTTGTTAACCCCCATTGAGAATCTAGTTAATGGTTCCTTTTATCCCGCTGTTAAAGAGGCATTCTTGTCTGTTATTGCTTTTTTTTTTATTTAGATTTTATTTATTCGCTGTTATTTGGCTTAGGTCGTCGCGTGATATTGGTGAGTCAAACTGGTATTTGTCTAATTTCGTGAATGTGTGTGTGTATGTTTTTAATTTTTTTTTATTTTGCTTGGAGAGATTTGCCAAAAAGGATTTTGTATGTAGGTGTTAATTGTTTTTATTAAATTTAGTGTTTTTTCTTTTTTGTGAGAGGTAGTTTGTGTTTTTATTTTTTATTTTTTTATTTTTATTATTATTTTTTGCTTGGAGAGATTTGCCAAAAAAGATTTTGTATGTAGGTGTTAATTTGTTTATAGTAAATTTGGTGGTGTTTTTTTTTTTTTTTTTTTTGAGAGGGTTAGTCTGTTTGCTTGTTTTTATTTTATTTTATTTTTATTTTTTTGCTTAGAGAGATTTGCCAAAAAGGATTTTGTATGTAGGTTTTAATTTGTTTATATTACATTTGGTGTTTTTTTCTTTTTGTGAAAGGTAGTTATTTTTTCTTTTTCTTTTTTCTTTGCTGGGGGAGATTTGTCAAAAAGGATTTTGGATGCATGATGTTCTTTGATTATATTAATATTTAGCATTTGTCTAATTCTTTGTGAGGGTAGTTTTTTGGCAGGGGTAAATTTTTGCAAAGACGATTTGATGCATGTTTTCTTTGATTATATTAGATTTAGTGTTTTCTTGTGTGTGGTAGTTTATTTATGGTTGGGGGACATTTGTCAAAGAGGATTTAAGGTTTAGGCTTTTCTTTGATTATATAAGAAAAAACTCTCCTCCTTTTTTTTGCATTTTCTAATTTTCATTTTAGTTTTTGTGTGTGTGTGTGTTTTTCTTTTTTTTGTGTGTGTGGGTTGGGGATGGGTGCTTGCTGGGGTAGTCGGGTAGATAATTGGTTGATGGAGTCTCATCATA
>NC_061103.1:43359405-43376905 GCF_015104395.2 Macrobrachium nipponense
TATTATCACCGAGTTGTTAAAGTGGAAATTTATATCAAGTTGCCATGGCATAAAATCTCATTTCGTAGGGATATTAATACACCCTAATCTGGAAAATAATAGTATATTAAATTCTATATAGAATATTCGTCATAGAGAAGCCAAATGTAGCCAGGCGCCCAAACGCACCTTACAGCCATTTGTAAGTCTAGACATGGCATAGATAGAATATGGTACCTAACACCTCACCTAGAGGAACTCCGCTGCCATTTAGGGATGGATGACTCCTTCAACGGAACGATCACTGCGAAGAAGGTTTGGCATGGGGCACTGTGGAGAGGACGTGGCTGGTTGGGATCAAAGAGTGGTGAAGATCTCTCTCTCTCTCTCTCTCTCTCTTCCATGAGAATGACTGTTAGATCCCCAGTTTCTTCACGCACTTACTTTCCAAGAGGACATATGGGTAGACACTGAGAAATACTAGAGGAATAATTATATATATATAAATACATACATATATATATATATATATATATATATATATATATATATATATATATAGAGAGAGAGAGAGAGAGAGAGAGAGAGAGAGAGAGAGAGAGAGAGAGAGAGATTCCACTTTATTTTGTTGTTCCAACTGAAGCCTTATTTATTTGTTTGAAAGAGGAGTGTTTAATTTTGATTATTAGATAGTAAATAATAAAGAGATAAGGAGAGAAACAACATCTTGTAATTATTTCCACGCGTGTGTATAACCGAATTTTAATGTAAAAAATTATTGAATTTTGTTGTTCAATAAATTGTCTTCTGTTTTATAGAGCAGCCCAAACGCCTTTATACTTCCACGAAATGGAAAAAGAAAACAAGATAAGAGAACACGCCGCTAAAAAGAGTAAATAAACTTAAAACCAATTAAAAGTTAAAAAAAAATAGATAAATAAAAATCCATGATTTAGCCATAAGGAGGACGTGACGTAACCCTCGCATTT
Source organism: Macrobrachium nipponense (assembly GCF_015104395.2). Taxonomy (NCBI): domain Eukaryota; kingdom Metazoa; phylum Arthropoda; class Malacostraca; order Decapoda; family Palaemonidae; genus Macrobrachium; species Macrobrachium nipponense. The sequence goes on from NC_061103.1 coordinate 43,360,374, forward strand.
TCTGAAAAGCAAAATAAAAGAAGACATCGCCAAAAAAGAAAATAAACACAAGAGAAATTAAGAATTAAAAAAAATAAAAACAGGAGGAGACTAAGACCTATCCATATGGAGAACGTGACGTCACTCCCGAGCGCATTTTCTAAAGAAGGGTATTTGTCTCGTTGTCCCGTGAATAATCTCCTCCCATTTGATAATCCCTTCCAGCCAACCGGCAGCCACTTCAAGTGGGACTTGAGGACACAGTGCCTCATTGTTTCTCGATGTAAAAAAAAGGGGGGGCGGGTGGAGGGCGAGTTTGTGAAAAAAGATAAATCTGAAGGGGGAATTAAAGTAAGCAGCTCACTTGGTCGAAGGCACAACAGATAAAGGAGATATGAAAAGGTTCCATCCGCATTCAGTGTACTTTGTTATTTTCGGTGTTTTAGTACGTTTTGAATTACTGGCGTTTTCGTTTCTCTCTCTCTCTCTCTCTCTCTCTCTCTCTCTCTCTCTCTCTCTCTAGCTTTAAATTTTTTAAAAACTTTCTAAGGAATATAATGGCCTCTTCGGGTTTTACTATATGTTTGGATGACTAGTCCTCTCTCTCTCTGTCTGTCTCTCTCTCTCTCTCTCTCTCTCTCTCTCTCTCTCTCTCTCTCTCTCTCTCTCTCTGGCTTTCAATCGTTTAAAAACTTTCCAAAGAAAGTAATGGCCTCTTGCGGTTCTACTATGTGTTTCTATGACTAGCCTCTCTCTCTCTCTCTCTCTCTCTCTCTCTTTGCAGAGAGATATTGACTTTTGATTACATTGGGAGTTTTAAGAGAGAGAGAGAGAGAGAGAGAGAGAGATTGACTCTTTTGACGACATTGGGAGTTTTAAGAGAAGAGAGAGAGAGAGAGAGAGAGAGAGAGAGAGAGAGAGAGAGAGAGACTCAAGTGCCAGAGCGAATCATTAACCGTTTGTGTTATGCCAAGGCAAAGGTATTGTCTGGGGCTTTGAAGGTGCTATTTCCTTTCCCTGGGCGTCTTCATACCCAAAAGTATGGTGACTCACCACCAAATAAAAGAACCTTTGGTCATTAATAATTTTATTCATTCTTCCTTTCAAAATGTGCCCGCGTTCGTATGGAACTTATCAAAAGGGTCATTAATGTTTCTGTGTAATCTGCCGAATAGGAGACAGATCATGTGAGGAATTGTGATCCCTGAAAGATCATAACAATTAGTTAATTAGTGTGGAAAGGTATATTAAAAACCATTTGGACAATTCAAACTTTTCAATTTTACAGCGAATATAATCAATGCGTACTTTTTAAGATCTTCAACTCTCTCTCTCTCTCTCTGCTTCTTCAATTTAAGAACAGAATATCAATTCAAAAAGATTATCTGTTGCCGTCGTCCCATTTTTCACTCTGGAAAGTGCCCCGCTCCCCCCATCTCTCTCTCTCTCTCTCTCTCTCTCTCTCTCTCTCTCTCTCTAGGTGGCCTTTTGGCAGCCATCCTCATATATCGCGATCACCATCATCATGGAGGCCAGGCGAGGGAGTTGTCAGACGTCCGCGAAACTAGAATGCTTGTCTTGATAAATCTCTCCCCGTATTGTCACACCGTATTATCTACGGCTATGGTACACGAAGGTTAAGGCGTGCTCTCTCTCTCTCTCTCTCTCTCCTGTTTCGTATTGCAACCCGTATGTGATCCAGTATCATATAGTCTTGCTACGGTGCAATCTTTGTCATCCTTATTCAGGTACAGCAGTAACTCTCTCTCTCTCTCTCTCTCTCTCTCTCTCTCTCTCTCTCTCTCTCTCTCTCTCTCTCTCCAGACTAGAAATAATGGGTGGAAACTAGAACTTAAGAGATAAAACACATCCCACTGTGGGAACTTCTTTACATACAAGATATGTGACACGTGGAATAAACTGCCACTAGAAGTTGTCAACAGCAACAGTGTGGAGGAGTTTAAAAGAAACCTAGACAAAATCATTAGGACACTGTGAATGCACAGGAAAACCTGCTCCTACAGATAAGTGAGCACACTATGTCTCTTCGAATGCACTAACAAGTCTTTGAGACATCCTAATCCTTGTAACTCCTTGTAACTCTCTCTCTCTCTGCTTAAGTAGTATAAGCAGTGATAAATCACGTCACACAAATACTCATTTATCTCATCCTTTCATATATCTGCAACTCATTTCTTCTGTCCGAATCACAATGTGTTTTCGAGGACGTAAATTTTGGGCTGGAGTGACCTTGGCCTTGAACTTTGACATTTCATGGGAGACGGAGTTAGTTATATACTCGGGCTTTCCACAGTACCGTCCAAAATGATATGGATAGGTTAGATTGTCTAAGTAGCACGTCTAGGGGCTAGGGACCTTGTGTACTACACCCTGTTGTTCTCTCTCTCTCTCTCTCTCTCTCTCTCTCTCTCTCTCTCTCTCTCTATCTCTTTTATGTGACGTCCAGAATCAGACCTCGTTTGGTGCAACAGTTTATTCAGCTTCATAATGTTTTTTTTTATATATAATAGATTTCTTGTTTATTCTTTTAAACATTAATTTTTCTGTTCTATTGTGGGAGAAAGAATTTTTTTATTTCACTATTTCACTGTTGAAAAGCTATTATAGATTTTTTTTTTCATTTTAAGAAGTGTTATAATTTTTTTTAAGAATTAAAAGCTTTTTTTTGTTTTGTTTTTCTTTAATGGATTCCGTGTTTATTTGTTTTTAGTTTTTCGTTTGTGTTCTGGGAGAAAGATGGTTTTTCTATTTCACTCTGTTGAAAAACTGTTGAAGAATTCTTTCATTTAATGTAAGAATTATTATAATTTAAAAAAATCAAAAGTGCTTTTTTATAGATTCTATTTTTATTTGTTTTTAAAATTTCTGTTGTGTTCTGGGAGAGAGATTTTTTTAATGTTGAAAAACTATATTTCTTTTTTATTTTAAGAATTGTTATAATTTTTAAAGAATTAATTTTTTCTTGAATAGATTCCATGTTTATTTGTTTTTAGAATTTCTGCTGTGTTCCGGGAGAAAGATTTTTTTTCAATCTGCTGAAAAACTATTATAGAATGCTTTTTTTATTTTAAGAATTTTTATAATTATTTTAAAATAAAAAAAAAAAATTACAACAGCAAAGAAACACATTGCATCCATAATTGAAAACTACTACTACAGGTTTTTTAAAACTGTCAATTTTTAACTACGAACAATTTCAAACCGAGTATTCACAACAACGAAGAACTGCATAATATGTCCAGAGCTTGCGCGGCAATTGTGCGCACGCGCGCAAACTCAAGTCGGTCTGTTTGGGGGCGCCATTGTTTACAATACCAAATGAAATGCCCCAAGTGGTTTCTGAGAGCGATGCTCAAGTAGAATACGCCTGAAGTGGATTTTACCTTTGTGTCAGTAACGAAAATAATCTTTTAATTATTTTTTTCTTTTCTATTTTTTGGCTGGGAGGGGTGGGTATGAGGGGGGCGGGGGGCGAGGTTGTGATATTTGGTGCTGGATAATTAACCTAGAAAGAAAGATATTATGTGAATTGTATCTTAATAATGATGATGACAGTAAAATTTTGTGATGTATCATAATAATTATGATGATAGTAACATTTTGTAATGTATCAATAATGAAGATGACAGTAAAATTTTGTGATGTATTATAATAATTATGATATAGTAAAATTTTGTAATGTATCAATAATTATGATAACAGTAAAATTTTGTGATGTATAATAATAATTACGATGATAGTAAAATTTTATAATGTTTTATAATAATGAGGATAGTAAAGTTTTGTGATGTATCATAATAACTATGATGATAGTAAAATTTTGTGGTGTATCATAATAATTATGATGATAGTAAAATTTTGTGGTGTATCATAATAATTATGATGATAGTAAAATTTTGTGGTGTATCATAATAATTATGATGATAGTAAAATTTTGTGGTGTATCATAATAATTATGATGATAGTAAAATTTTGGGATTTATAATAATAATTATGATGATAGTAAAATGTTGTGATGTATAATAATAATTATGGTGATAGTAAAATTTTATAATGTATCATAAAAATTATGATGATAGTAAAATTTTGTAATGTATCATAATAATTATGATAATAGTAAAATTTTGTGATGTATCATGATAATTGTGATGATAGTAAAATTTTGTGATGATTGGTGCTGGGAAATTAACTCAGAAGGATTTAAAGTTAATTATCAAAATAATTATTATGTTAATCAAACGTAATTATTAAGATGATTATTATGGTAATCAAGCGTAATTTTCAGCTTATGTACAAGGGAGAAACGAGTATCAGAATTAACCGAATATTCGAAGAAATGCTTATAAATGTTCGAAAAAATCTTACATATAGCAAATTTTAAAGATATTTGTAAGCCTTCCTAAACATGTATTCAACTCCTTTGATGAATTTAAAAGAATAAAACAGCATTCTAAATTGAATCTAGCTCAAGAACTCTTCCAAGGCTAGATGAATTTGTTAAAAATTCATTGTTGTGTTTAATATTGGCTAGACATCTCAAAGGAGGTCACTGATCCATAAACTGTTTGCTTAAAATTCAAAGGAAATGTTGAAGCTTCATCTTCCTTAAAAATCATACGTACCTTTCGTGCAAGAGACGTGTCTTGTCCGTGTATTTACTGGCACGTATTTACATAATGCCTATGTACATCGCGAGAGAGAGTAGAAAGTTGAAAATCCACTCTTGTGAAGGAAGCCGTTGTTTTCTTCAGTATCAGTGTTTCAGACAAGTAATGGTTTTTATTGTACGTCGAGTTTTCTTTGCAGTCGCCCTGGCATTGTTATGAATGTTGACGTTTAAGGGAATCATTTGTTGCTGCTGTAGAGGCACTGAAAAAGACTCATTGAGCAAAAGTGACAATTGCTGCTCGATGAAGATGGACCTTCCTGTCGTCTCAGTGGGGCACTGACTGAAATCAAACCTGTAAAAGAGAAGTAGCCCTGTAGAGTCACTACCAAAGACTCATTGAGTAAAAGTAACAACTGTGGCTCAATAAAGGACTTGGTATAATCTCAGTGGGACACAGACCTGTAAAAAAGAAGTAGCCCTTTTAATGTTAATTTATACTGATATATCTCTCTATGACTCTCCTGCAGGCCAGGTGTTTTACCAAGACCTCCTGAACAAACAGGAGGCCCTAGCTACCGTGGAAGGTCCCCAGAGGGACGACATGAGCTACCTGGGGTATTCCATGACCGTAGGCGAGTTCAACGGCGACGACAAGGAGGACATTGCCGTTGGGATGCCCAGGGGCAACGACCTGATGGGCCAAGTGGTCATCTTGGACGGGTCGCTGACTGTCCTGTATAATATAACAGGGGATCAGGTAGGTTGTTGTTGTTGTTATTATTATTATTATTATTATTATTATTATTATTATTATTATTATTATTATTATTAGTACTATCTTCAAGGATATATATGCATTCATATGAAACAAATATATAATGAATGAAGTTTTTACAGCCACAATGCCCTCTTAACTTCTCGAATTCTTCACATAGTTTTTGGGCATACTCTTGGCCAGCGTGAATGTGAAGACTTCGAGAAGTTAAAAGGGCATAATGGTTATTACAGCAGAGAATATAATATATATATAATATATCATATATATATATATAGATATATATATATTATATAGAATTTATAAAATAATAATAATATTTAATTTAAGATAATAAAGTATTTACATTATAATAATTATTATTATTAAATATAATGGTTATGGTAATTAGAATATATTATTAATATAACTATTAATATATATTATTTTAAATAGAAAATTAAATATATAAAGGTAGTTAAGTAACCATAATATGCTGAGTTGGCCAAAGAATAAAGCATATACTATAAAGTATGTATAAGTACAATCATTTGCTGAGCAGGCCACAGAATATACAAGTTGAAAATTTATTTCCTGACTCACATCGGGATCGAACCCAGTCATTCAATTTAGAGGCAAGGGCGCTACCAGCTGAACCACACGTGCGAAAATATATCCAGTCACTTAACTGACGAATAATATAGCAAAAAAAAAAAAAAAAGAGAATGGCCCAAATAGACAAAACATTGAATCGACACAACTTGAAACTCCTCATTTGAAGACTCCACTGGATAAAGTCCTCAAGGAAGAATTATATCATTTTAAATGTTATTTTAAGGTTACTTTAAATTTATTGAATAATCTCACAGTGTCCCAAATAAACAAAACATTGAATGGACACAACTAGAAACTCCTCATTTGGAGACACCACTGGATTAAAGTCTTTAAGGAAGAATGATATAATTTATAAGGTTACTCTAAATTTATTGAATAATCTCTTCGCAGATCGGGTCTTACTTCGGCTACGCCGTGACCGCCGGAGACTTCAACGGCGACGGCAGGGCCGACGTAGCGGTAGGAGCCCCCTGGTACACCGACCCCAAGGCCTCCGTTGACTTCGAAGTCGGGGGCGTCTTCGTCTTCACGCAGATGGAGCAGGTGAGAGAGAGAGAGAGAGAGAGAATGATAATAAATATTTTCATGCCATAATCAATGTCAGTGGCTTTAATGCCAGAATTTACCAGTGGCCTTTACTGGAGAGAGAGAGAGAGAGAGAGAGCAGGCTGAACTCGAGACGTAACTGATAAAGCACTTGAGGCTCGTCCTTGAGAGAAATCGCAAAAGCCGACAGATCTCAAGCAAGTGGAGCTCAGACCGATCCTGCATCAAGTTTGACGATCGGCACTTGTCTTGAGTCGTTTCCTCCTCCTCCTCCTGCTGTCAACGAATGTTTTCTTTGAATGTCTTCCAAGAGTTTCTTTCTTCCAAAATCTCGAGTGCTTGGTTTGAAACTGTATATATATAATATATATAATATATATAATAATATATATATATAATAGATATATAAATATAATATATTATATATAGATATATTATATATATAATATATATATATAAGAGAGAAGAGAGAGAGAGAGAGAGAGAGCGAGAGAGAGAGAGAGAGAGAGAGAGAGAGAGAGTGTCTATGGTGTGGGGTTTGCATTCGTAAATTATAGTTAAAAAAATGAAGGTAATTTACACCATTCTTACATTTTTTTTTATTTTTTTATTCCTTACCTTTATATTGTAAAGGTATAGAATTCATATTTAGGTATGTATATATATATATATATATATATATATATATATATATATATATATATATATATATAGAAATAAAGCAAAGTGTATTTGAGCCAAGAATAGTTACCAGTACATGAAAAGTAATGGAGAAAGCTGTTAATATTGCTTATGATGATATACTGGTAGGATTAGGAGATGTCAAAAACATGTATCAGGTTTATGTAGCGTAACACCATAGGGGCAAACGTGTTTCGTAAAAGGAAATCTGTGCAATGCCTCTGATCTCTCTCTCTCTCTCTCTCTCTCTCTCTCTCAACGGCGCATTCAATATCTAATCTTTAAATTTGTATCAATTGGTCGTCTTTTTATTTTTCTGCTTAACTTCTTTTTAAATCGTCTAACATTTCAGATTCATGTTTGTCTTGATTATTATTATTATTATTATTATTATTATTATTATTATTATTATTATTATTATTGAAGAATTTTCGAAGAACAAGATTGCTGAGAACAGAATGTTCTTATTTAAGAACGTGACGAACTGAAACAGGAGAAGATAAACTCAGTAAATTACTGTAAATTACAGTAAATTACAGTAATGATAAGAAAAAAAAAATATATCAGCAAAGAAATAATGATGATATATACACAGCAGCTGAAATGTCCACGTAGTGTGCAATGACATGCTTAAAAAAAACCAAGAGAATAATTAAATGTCATCTCTCCCTTTATTTTTATGTTCATTTTGGTTTGTTTTTGCAATAACAACAATTAGCAACCTCGTCATTGTTTCATTATCGTTCCTTTATTTGCTGCCTGATGCCAGTCATTTACCCTCTTCGTCTTCTATTTGTGTTTTGTTTTGAACGATGGACTTCTTTTTCTCTAGCACCTCCACGACCTCCAGTTATTAATGTCTTCTTATTAAGATTGTTTTATTTCTTACTTTTTTTCCCTCTTCTTCCTCCGTCCTATTTCCCATTTTTCATTCGGGTTGTTTTATTAAGCTGTGAATTGCTTCTCTCTCTCTCTCTTCTTCTCTTCTCTCTATCTCGCTCTCTTCCTCGTCCTATTTCCCATTTTTCATTCGGGTTGTTTTATTAAGCTGTGAATTGCTTCTCTCTCTCTCTCTCTCTCTCTCTCTCTCTCTCTCTCTCTCTCTCTCTGGATTATATTATCATACCTAATAATGAACCAAACAAAAACTTCCTTCAGTTTTCTTCTGAAGATTGAAAAAGAAACCCACAAAATTACTGTGTATAACGTGTTTACTTATAAGTATTTACATTTAACTTTTACTCATAAGTATTTACGTTTAATTTTACTCAACACTCGAGTACTTTCAGGCCCTATCTGTGGCCCTTTTTCAAGAGATGTGTACGTTGTCAGAGTGTTGAGTGAAGTGAAATGTAAATACTTATAAGTAAAAACGTTATACAGAGTAATTTTGTGGGTTTCGTTTTCATAACTTGATAATCTCATCTTCTCTCTTTTCCTCACCAGCACAACTTTCAGCAATCCGCGAACCTGAAGGGGCAGAAGTCCCGGAGCCACTTCGGGATCTCAGTGGCCTCCCTGGGGGACCTCAACTTGGACAAGCACGACGACCTGGCCGTGGGAGCTCCCTATGACGGCGACGAGGGTCGCGGAGCCGTCTACATCTTCCTAGGGGGTCCCAAGGGGATTACCAAGAAGCCCTCGCAAGTAAGTGGTGTCTCTCTCTCTCTCTCTCTCTCTCTCTCTCTCTCTCTCTCTCTCTTTTAGGGAGGCCATCTTTGTCATACCACTGTCAGGTGGAGAGTGTTGTTGATAGGTGGTTATGTATTGTTGCTCGTTTTGGTTAGTAGGGTGATTGTGGTATTGTTTCTCATTCGAGAGCTGTGTATTGCGTCATGAATTTTTAGTTAATGAACGAATTCAATCCTTACGACAGTGATAAGTAGTTGAGTGATAACCAATATTCAACGTGGAATTAGCACAAAGTATGAATTCGCACATTATATTTTAGAGTTAAATGCTTATTGTAAACCCAGACCCAACAATGAGTTCTTCGTACAATCTTCTTTTATCATATGATTGTAATGGACAGATTATTTCATAGCGAAATATTAACTATATACCTATGATCAACAACGAATTCTTCTTACAGTCTTACTTAAACATATGATTGTAATTCGCACTTTAGTGTATAGTGAAGATTTAATTTAAACCCCATATCAAACAGTGAATTATTACAACTTGAAGGATTTTCATTTCGTTCCATGGAACTCACAATGACGTCACTCGGTACCCACAAGTATTTTTTTCTAAAAAAATCATATTAATTACAACATTTTCATTTTTTCCATGGAACTCATAATGACGTCATTCGGTACCCACATTTTAAAACAATCATATTAATTACAAGATTTTCACTTTTTTCCATGGAACTCATAATGAGATCATTCGGTACCCACAAGAATTTTTTTCTACAAAACCATATTAATTACAAGATATTCATTTTTTTTCCATGGAACTCATAATGGCGTCACTCTGTACCCACAAGAATTGTTTTACTTAAAAAATCATATTAGTTACAAGATTTTCATTTTGTTCCCATGGAACTGATAATGACGTTACAAGATTTTTTTTTTTAATCATATTAACGCCCCTCGGTACCCAGGTCCTGAAATCGGAGGATCTGACGAAGGTCAACATGGCGACTTTCGGTTGGTCCCTCGCCGCTGGAGACGACATGGACGACAATTCGTATCCCGACCTCGTCGTGGGCGCCTACAACACGAACAAGGCGGCTGTCTTCAGGACCAGGCCTGTGGTCAAAGTGGAAGCGAATATCAAGTGAGTTTGTCCTTGTTTTTTTTTTTTTTTTTTTTTTTGTTTTTTTTTTTTTTTTTTTTTTTTTTTTTTTTTGTTTACGCACTCTTGTGTGTTTTTCACGTGTCTGTCATCGCGTACGTGTCCGTGTTCTTTATTGCTCACATATCCTTGTTCCTCTTTAACGTACCTTTCGTCGTTCACGTGCATAGATGCAGACACGTACTTACCAATGGTAAGGTTAACTTTTCCCTTGTTCTTTCACATACATTTCGTGCTGACGTACACAGGCACGTGGGACGTGCATAGAATAAATTTTTCCTCTTTCCTCTTTCACGTACGTGTCATTGCTGACGTGCATAGATACGTACGCGTATAGACCAATAGAAAAGTTAGTTTTGTAGCTTTCTTACACATCCATTCTATTTCCCACCGACAGGTTCAAATCGGAGACTGGAATCATCGACCACGAGAGTCTGGAATGCTCGCTGCAGGACCAGACCTCTGTGGCCTGCGTTGCTTTGCAATACTGCTTGACCTACAATGGCACCGGTGTGCCCAGCGAATTGGGTATGTGTTGCAAAATAATCTTCCTCTGGTGTGGTGATGTTTTCCGATGAGATTTGCTATGCCCAGGGAGCTGAGTGTGCACGAAAGAATAATTTTATGGTTTTTACCTGCTTCTCTGTAAATAGATTTGTTTACATGGAATTTCTTCTGGCATTTTGGCAAATGTCACGAAAACTTAAGGAATATGTATAATATATGATTTAGTTCTTTTGTTTTTTCTGTTTAAAAATTGACAAGGACTGAGAGTTGCTTACTGGAGGTCATTTAAGAACAGTTGGAGCCTATATACTGGAGCAAACGCTCATCTGGTTTGTCTGTACAGTGACATATTCTCAGGGAATAAATGGTTTATTGGTGCAAAAAAAAAAAAAAAAAAAAAAAAACCTGACTGAGAAGAATATGCCATTCCAACTTAAGAACTGGAGAGACTGGAAATATTCTTGGTGTTCATAAAGAATGAATCGCTGCGCGGAGAAAAGCTACGCATGTTACGAAATTCTATGCTACTGAAGAACCATTAATATTCAAATGAGAAACTCGCTGAAACCATTCAGCACAAGCGAATCCGTGATTCTTTCTGTGATAAGATAAGAATGATTTAATCTCAGGACTTGCGACAGGCGACACGCTCACCCACGACGTCCTCATGACCTAGGTCTGTGCCTTAGACTTGTTACCCTTCAGCCGTTAATGTGAATGGATTAGTCTCTCTCTCTCTCTCTCTCTCTCTCTCTCTCTCTACGGGTGGTTCAGATCTAGTTCATTGGTATAGTGACCCATTTATTATTCAGTGGAGTAGTACCCCATTTAATTTACTGGCGTAGTGACACATTTATGATTTATTAGATTTGAGTGACATAATATTCATTGGGGGTAGTGTCCTATTTCTAATACATTGGAGTACTAGTGTCCCATTTATTATTCATTGGAGTAGTGTCCCATTTCTAATTCTATGGAGCCGTGTCCCAGTTCTTAGATGGTCGAGGAGTCTCCCAGTTTCCAAATCAGTGGAATAGTGTCCCATTTCCGAGTCATTGTAGGAATGTCCCAATTCCCAGTCAGTGGAATAGCGTCTCATCAGGTTTCTGACAATGTCCCAGTGTCCCAATTTCAAACTGATGAATAGTGTCGTAACCCTAAGCCAGTCTTGAGATGTCCCAATCCCAAGTCACTGATGTAGTCAGTAGGGAAATGTCCAAATCCAAGGCAGTGGATTCCCACATTCCCACGTTGCTAGAATCCCAACCCTAGGATATTAGTGTCCCAATCAAGAATCGAAACTTCCCAAGTCACTGATGTAGTCAGTAGGGAATTGTCCAAATCCAAGGCAGTGGATTCCCACATTCCCACGTTGCTAGAATCCCAGTCCTAGGATATGAGTGTCCCAATCAAGAATATAAAGTTTCAGGTTAGTAGTGTCCTAGTTTGTTTACAGAGAAAACAGCTATTGGCTTTTCAGCCAAAATAAGATCAAGGGGAAAGAAAGAGCCGTTCCAAAGGCAAGTCCCTTCAACTACTACCACTACTACTGCTAGTATTACTAAATCTTCGCTGGAGTATTATCATAGGCAGACGTCCCAGGCGGGGGCCCACGTCGCTCTTTGACAAGACCACCTACTAGATACGCCCACATTTCCGAAAACGGGGCTCCGTTGTAAATACAAACAGTGAGCAGGAACTGGGAAGGGTCGGTTCGACGTACGTAGGCCTAAAGGCCCGTGGAATAAATAGTAGTATATTTCTTTGAGACTGAGTAAGGTTTTGGAAGAATGTGCCCGCCACTGATATGTTTATTGGGGTATAAGTAGGCCGTGTTTGGGACTCTCTCTCTCTCTCTCTCTCTCTCTCTCTCTCTCTCTCTCTCTCTCTCTCTCTCTCTCTCTCTCTCTAAAGTAATCAGAACAGTCTCGTGTGGAACGGGAATAAATTCCTGACTCACATCGGGATCGAACCCAGGTCCTTCGATTGAAGAGGAAGCCCCCCCCTCCCTCAATTGAAAGTACTGGGTTTGATCTCGATGTGGGAAGTCCCAGTTTTTATATATATATATATATATATATATCATGTATATAGTATATCTATATATATATAAAATAATATTATATAATAAGTAATTATATTATATATATATATAATTATATATATTAATTATAATATATATATGTATAATATATATTAATATATATAATTATATAATATTATATAATATACATATATATATATATATATATGTGTGTGGTGTGTGTGTGTGTGTGTGTGTTAAACTCAGCAAATGGAGACGTACATATCAAGGCTTGTAATTCCGATTACTGAGCGTTCCCACAAGCATATATTTATTTATTTTCTCCTTAATCTCAGACGACGGAGATATATATCAAGGCAAAATTATCATAATTGTTGTGTCACGCATACATTCCTCCGTAACTCGATTTTAGAGAGAGAGAGAGAGAGAGAGAGAGAGAGAGAGAGAGAGAGAGAGATCAGTTAGCTACATTTGTTTATATGGTTTTTGCTGGACGTGACTATAGCAATAATAATAATAATTTTGCAAATGTATGCGCGAGTAATATTTAAAATCAAGGTGTATTACTGTGCTGTATACAAGAATTAGTCAGATCCTTGTGGCCGGTATTTGATCACTAGAAAAATTCTTTTTTTTATCGCTAAGAAATATTTAAAAATAATGCATAACTTTCAAATAGTGTTTAACCCACCCAAAAACTCACAAGGTCTAAAACACATTTTTTTTAAAACTGCCATACTGCCCCGCCAGTTTCAGAAACCTGTCAATCAATTATGCCTGACATTTCAGTTAGGACCAAGACCCTTCTCTCTCTCTCTCTCTCTCTCTCTCTCTCTCTCTCTCTGCGCGTATCCTCAAGGATATATCCTTCTGGCTAGGAATAAATAAAAGGATATATCCTTCAGGCTTGGAATAGATAAAGCGATATATTCCTACAGGCCAGGAATAAATAAAAGCATTATCCATTCCCTCATCATTAGCTTACGAGAATATACAGCATTTGTTTGCTGTTCATGTAACTATTTACATCTAATTATTCGCTTAGCCCAATTTCTCTCTCTTTGTAGATATGGAGGTGACCTTGGAACTGGACACCCAAGTGGACCTGTCTCGCCGAATGTTTTTCCTGAGCAAAGAGGACCACAACGTGATCACAGAGGTCCAGAAGATGAGGAAACTCGTCCCGAATTGCCACTCCGTCTTCACCTACCTCATTGTGAGTGGAACTAGGTGCTTGGTTTGGTTTGTAATACGTGCCTTCAGTGGTTAGTTATTATTATTATTATTATTATTATTAGCCGCCTCAGTGGCGTGATCGGTATGGTCTTGGCCTGCCACCTAGGTGGCCGCGATTTCGTTTCTCGGGCGTAACATTGAGGGGGTCAGAGATGTGTATTTCTAAGGTGACAGAAGTTCCCTCTCGACGTGGTTCGGAAGTCACGTAAAGCCGTGGGTCCCGTTGTTTAATAACCGCCGGTTCCATGCAACGTAAAAACACCATATAAACAAAACACAAACAAATTATTATTATTATTATTATTATTATTATTATTATTATTATTATTATTATTTAGGATATAAACCCTGTTCATATGGAACAAGCCCACCACAACAGGGTCCATTGACTTGTAATTCTAAAGCTTCCAAAGAATATTATTGTGTTCATTAGAGAGAGGTTACAGGAGGTAATGGAAAGTATAGGAAGAAGAGATCACTTATTAAGGAGGAAAAAATAAATTAACAAAGTATTGAATAAACAGAAAATAGTACCTGCACTTTGTAGGAGGGATTTTTCTCAAATCCTGTTTTCACCTCATTGCAAATAGAACTTGCTCTGTTGATGTTTGTAATACAAGAGTTCAGTGATTGTTTAGAAGCTGTAGGTGTACGATATATTTTTCTCATTGCTGTGTATAGTTTGTGTAATACACGAATTCAGTGGTCAGTTTTTTTTTTTTTTACTGGTGAAGTGTCAGCACTGCGGAAAGGATTTCTGATTGATATTTGAACGCTCGATCTTTAAGAAAAAAAAAAAAACTAACCTTTCACAGGTATAACGATCCTTAATACCTCTTTGATCGGGGGGCATAGGTGAGGTCAAATTATAATGCCATTAGCAGCTGGCCATCAGCCGTGCCCAGATGTCCTGATCCCCAGCTTGCCACCACGGTGGTAGATTGCTATCGAATTCGGCTTTCAATTTCGCGTTCGCTTTGTGTGTGTGTGTGTGTATATGTAGTACGTATGTGAGTGCTGTGTGTGTGTGTGTCGTTTGTGGAGTGTGTTTGTTCTTTTGGCATTTGTGTGGCGAATGGTTTCATTGCTTAGTTATTCTTCGCGGTAAATGTTGTGTATGTTCTTTATACATTTTATATGAAATTTATCAAAAATTTAATTTTTTCTATTTAATTTATTTCGGTGTCAATTACCCAGATGTTGTGACGCCAGATATAATACACAATCAATCAATCAATCAATTATACATTTGAGAAGTTCAATGTACAGAGTGTCCATAAAGTCCCAGTACCATTACAATCGGTGAATAAGTGTAGTGGTACTGGGACTTTATGACACTGTATATATATATTATATATATCGATATAGATATATAGATATATATATCATATATATATATATATATATATATATATATATATATATATATATATATAATCTCATATTTTAACCCCTCTTCACCCACAGCCCGAACTTCCTGACAAGCTGACGCCCCTGGTTGCCGAGATGAAGTACCGCCTCTTGGACAGGGGCGCCGCCGAGCCTCGGGAGACGCTGAGGCCGATGCTGGAGCCCGTTCCGACTTCGGAGAGGGACGTCCAGAAGACGCGCATCATCCTGAAGAACAACTGCGGCAACGACAACATCTGCATTCCTGAGCTTTCGACGCGCGTCAGGGTGTAAGTATTATTATTAATACTAAAAAGGTTGTTGGTCGCGTTTTGGAAGCGTTTATCAGGCGTTTTGGACGCGTTTCCATGATGCTTTTTGGACGCGTTTCCGTGATGCGTTTTGGACGCTTTTCATGACGCATTTTGGACGCGTTTCATGGCGCATTTTGGACGCGTTTCATGATGCATTTTAGACGCCTTTCCATGACGCATTTTGGACGCATTTCTATGATACGTTTATGACGCGTTTCCACGATGGGTTTCGGACGCGTTTCACAAGCGTTTTTGTAAGTGTTTCAGACGCTTTTCAATTGTGTAGATATTTTTATGCCTTGGATATTTAAGTTGTTGTAAACATACGTCCGTGTTTTACGTGTTTGTTTATTGAGAAAGCTTCAAGGATCTGTATGTTGTTATTTAATTATTTATGTAGTGTTTTGTTTACGTATTATTTACTAATTTATTACTTACATATGCCCTGTGCTTTAGTTAGCATGACCTTCTTAATAATAATAATAATGATAATAATTAATCAATTAAGTAATAATGATAATAATAATAATTAAAATTGTAATTATTATTAATATTATTATATTATTATTATTATTATTATTATTAGCCCATCAGATGCACTGTAAGATACAGCAGATAGATTTCGAGAGGGCCAAAATATACCTGGCCATCAGATGGGGCCCCCCCCCCCCCAAAAAAAAAAAAACAAAAAAAAAAAAAAAAAAAAAAAAAGGCCATTATCCATAACCGTCTTTGTAATAATCGTTCATCATTCTGTAAGCATATCGTCGCTCAATCGAGCGTCACATAGAGAGAGAGAGAGACGAGAGAGAGAGAGAGAGAGAGAGAGAGAGATTCCAATACGTTGAGAGAAGTTAACGTTCAATAATAAGAGAGAGAGAGAGGAGAGAGAGAGAGAGAGAGATTTCCAAATAATACGTTGAAGAGAAGTTAACGTCAATAATGAGAGAGAGAGAGAGAGATTTCCAATACGTTGGAAGAGAAGTCAACGTCAATAATGAAGAGAGAGAGAGAGAAAGAGAGAGAGAGAGAGAGACT
>NC_061103.1:43381905-43426512 GCF_015104395.2 Macrobrachium nipponense
TAATAATAATAATAATAATAATAGTACTGTTAAAAAAGAATGGAGGAGGAATTAAGTGAGTTGAGTTTGTTTTATTTTATATATTTTTTTTTTTTCTTTTTTTTTATTTTCCTTACTCTTCTTCGCATTCTCAGCTCAGCGATGTTTCTGAGATCCTGTTCTAATAAAAATAAAAAAAAAAAAAAAAAAAAAAAATGAAAAGATTACCTTCAGCATTTATAATTGAAAATTCCCCAATATGAATATTGGCCAGTTACTCAAACACATCGCTGAGCCTGAGAAGCGGATTGTAAGGAAAATAGAAAAAACAATATATAAAACCAACTCGCTTAATTCTGCCATTCTTTTTAACAGCATTTGTATAAAAGAGGGTGTTTCTACCAAAAATAATAATAATAACAACAACAACAACAATAATAATAATAATAATAATAATAATAATAATAATAATAATAATAATAATAATAATTCTAGAAAACTAGAGGCTGAAGTAGCTCCAGGACTCATATGTGATCCTAAAAACGGAGGCGCACATAGTAAGAAAAGTGATGGACTCCTAAGGAGGCAGATAACAACCCGGAACCCCACACTATAAATAACCACCCAGTCGAATTGGAGGACTGTGATAAAAAAAAAATAAGAAATAATAATAATAATAATAATAATAATAATAATAATAACAATAATAAATAAAATAATTAGGGAAAAACTCTTCTATCACGAGAGTAATATATTATGTTCTAAAGGGTCCACAATAATACAGTGTAAAAAGTTCGTGTATAATTTTGAAGACTTTACAGAAAGCTTTCGAACCCTCCGTGGGTTCATCTTCAGTCCAAATGAACAATAAGTTACGACAAGTACAGAGGTAAATTTAAAAAACAAGAGACGTTGAAGATGAACCCAGGGAAGGGTTCGAAAGCTTTCTGTAAAGTCTTCAAAATTATACACGAACTTTTTACACTTTGTATTATTGTGGACCCTTTAGAACAATAATACTAATAATAATAATAATAATGACGACCAAAAGTGATATCAGACTGAAAGTCGACCAGAGTTTCAGGTAATTGTGCCCAATTTCACTTGGCACAGAATATGGGTCATTGGCAGTTTCTCTCTGGCTCAGATTATTCGAAATATCCAGCAGCGGTTGTTAAATATGACGGTAATATAACGCTGGCGAATAGTATACTACACGCGGGTTCAGACAATTTCCATTTTACTTAAGTTAAGGAAAAATTGTCTCGTCGTTTTAATTAAGTTACTGATCTCTGGCATGACGGCCCACTTGGGGATTATGTCTGTAATTCCGACGCCATCGCATGTTTGTTTACGTTTTTTTTTTCTTCTTCTTCTTCTTCTTCTTCTTAAAAAAATATATTACACGAAAGGTACCTAACGTTCAATATGTCTGACGTGACAGCCGATCCTGAATTCAACTTGACTGAAATACAGTTAAATTAATGCCAGGAGGTAGATGCTGAAAAATTATATATTAAAGCTTTCTCAGTCACAGTCGCCTTCATAATTGGTGAATAAAAATCGCTTTATCCTGACTTAACCGCACCGAAGCCCAGTTTAATTAACGTCGGAAGAAGGTTGCTGAAACCGGAGATGACTGAAATACAGTTAAATTAATGCCAGGAGGTAGATGCTGAAAAATGATATATTAAAGTTTTCTCAGTCACAGTCGCCTTCATAATTAGTAAAAAATCGGCTAATCCTGACTTAACCGCAGTTAAATTAACGTCGGAAGATGGTAGATGGTTGCCGCAAGCGTATGTGAACGAGTTAGATAAATATTAAAGTTTTCCCCGTCACAATCGCCTTCAGAAACCGTCAACAAAAACATTTCCTGGAGAAAGTCTCCACCTCATTGCGACGAAGCTGTTGCTGGAGCCTCGGGTGAGGACATCCTTAAAAAGGTTCCGACGGCTCCTCTCGCGTCTTCGAGACTCTGAGCAGCGCCGCACGTCCGTTATTGCCATCTGCCGTGCCCCATCTGTCAGTCAGGGGGGCAATCCTTAAGGAACTGCCGTTGCTCTTTGCCTAATCCTAAGCCTATAAGTGTATGCTCGGTGTATTGGCGATGAGGATCGTGCATTCCGAGGAATCCTCGGCTCCGCCAAATATGGCTCTCCACGGCCTCGGAATCGTGCGGTTCGGTCGGATCGTAAAGGCCATTATTGACTTCGAGTGTAACTCCAGCCGAGTGGCCGTTTTGGAGGGGGAGGGGGTTGTCATCCAGGGAGTGATGGATAGCTGGTGGGGGAGAGGGGGCGGGATTCCCCACCCCCACCTCTTTTTACCCTGCTGGATATTACTTACGTTTGACCCCTACATTGTTTCCACTCTTTGCTTTTTTGTTTACATACCTTTTTGACTGAATATCAGGTGCAGGTTTAATTTTCTGCGCCAAGGACATTAGAGTCTAATAGAGGATTGATTGTTTTGGTTAGCACTTTGAAATGACTGAAAACCGTGTGTGTGTATATATATATATATATATATATATATATATATATATATATATATGCGCTAATATACATACATATATACATGACTATATATATATGTATAAATTTATATTTATAATGCGTGTGTTTGCGTGTGTCCTATGTGTGTGCAAACATCCGTTTGCCTGTAATCATCCATAAATAAATTATGTTTCACACGCAATTATTATTTTAGTCCCCCCCTCCCCCCCCAACGGCAACCTCTCAAGAAATATCGTTAAACAAATATATCTGTACATATGCCACTTATTAGCCAAGGAGAAGCTGTTCCCCCAAGCCAAAAAGGAACATGGGCAAGCGAGCAAGCATGCAAACGCGAAATGGGGCAAACAAGTGCAAAAGAGGGCGAAGGAGCGTGCCCCTGTGCCCCTGGTGGATGGCGCCAGCCCCCGCCGAAAACGTCTTTGCATTAAGATTCCGAACAGGTTGATTAGCTCGAGTCTGCCTCTCGACACGACATGAAACTTGCATGAGGGGCCTCGCCAGAGCTGGTCAGGGACCCCAGCACACACCCTCCCACCCCCCACCCCACCACCACCACCACCTTTCCCACCTCCCTTTTAGCTTTGTTTATTTACGTTTTGTAATTCGCTGTTTCATTTCGTTACGTTCGGTGTGGGATGACGTACAACGTTGTGGGAAGTGTCAGTGATATTCTATTATGTGTGCATATGTGTTTTTATTTTATTTATTTATTTGTTTATTTATTTATTTGTTTGTTTATTTGTTTATTTATTTCTTGGTTTGCATGGTGTTCGTGCCTGCGTGTGTTATCTCATTGCTGGTTCGTAGTTCATCTCGCTCTATAATGTTCGGACGAGATTATGTTGTCGGGGCAAAGAGGAAGATAATGTTTTCGGTTGAATTTCGCTTTATTTATTTTATTACTGTTGTTTGTTGGTTTAGTGTATGTATATATATATATATATATGTATATATATATATATATATATATATATATATATATATATATATATATATATATATATATATATATATATATGTATATAATGTGGGCGTTTGTATGTGTATTTACATATACATTTACACATACACATTTATACTTATATACGTGTGTTTCTGTGTATTTATTTATTGCATAAGGTGTTTCAGAGTGTGAAATATTATTATTTATTGTTACTCTTCCGGGACTTGAGACAGTAAATGTATTTTTTTTTTGTCCAGGCAATGCAGTACCCTAGCAAACTGCATTACATATTCATTCGTTATTCATTATATCAAACGTAATACACTTTCCGTAACTACCATTCTTATAGACCCGCCTGATGTGGAATCATAGAGAGCATTTCACAAGGTTGGCAAACTTTTGCTTAGAGGAATGGTAGCAAGTTCGTAAAATACTTTTAAATAAGTCATAATAAGATCGCATTGTATATTTGGAGGGCCATGAACGGAATAATAATAATAATAATATGTTTTATTAAAGAGGATGTCAGCATCAGTAGAATTGATTTTATGTATGGTCTTTTCAGTTCTTCTTATATAAAATCAAATCCACTGGTGCTGCCATCCTCTTTAACAAAGCATGTTCGAGAGAGGGTCTCCTACCTTCATATAATAATAATAATAATAATAATAATAATAATAATAATAATAATAATTAATAATTTGTGTGAACAGCAACACCCATAATGCTTTGCACCATTGAGGTTACGTGACAAATTGCTTGATAAATAGGGACTAGGTAGCTTAATAGCAGCGACCAGTAGAGACTATGGACGAACGGTATTAAAAGAAAATTGTATCAGTGAAGATTGCAAGAAGAAGAAAGAGCATCTTATTAAAAAAACAGGAATTCTAGGAATACTGGCGATAGGTGAAGGGAGTTGCCTTCGAAAGGTTGTTGCTTATTTTTATTATATACATTTTCTCAAGTAGGCCTTCGTTTTCCAAAGCGATTGAAGTAGAGTGCGTCACAGGAGACAGAGACAAACAGAAATACAAAAAAAAATTGTCGCGAAACACAGTTAAAACAACGAATAAAAAGCGCCTCAGTGGCGTGGTCGGTATTGTGTTGGCGTACCACCTCGGTGGCCGCGATTTCGATTCCCGGGCATTCCACTGAGGAGTGAGAGATGTGTATTTCTGGTGATGGAAGTTCACTCTCGACGTGGTTCGGAAATCACGTCAAGTCGTTGGTCCCGTTGCTGAATAACCACTGGTTCCATGCAACGTCAAAACACCATACAAACAAACTAAGACTAAACAAAAGAAGCAAACGCCCGCACGTCTGACACTTGACATGCCAATAAAGCGTCGATATCGGTCGCAGATGGCAGTGGCATTTTTGACCTACAAGTATAAGAGTGCCTCCACCCTACCTGTTCAGATTTACGAAGCACGCGCTTACTTTACTTTAGCCCACGGTCCGGTTCCTAAGCAGCGTGGTGGCATGTGTGTGCGTATGTCGTGTGTTAAATAAAACATGATTGAGAGCACAAGTCTTACGTTGCATAGCTTCAGCGAAGTCATTGTCTCAATAGCTGTGGGACCTTGTATCCAGGTTATGCAGATATGAATACCACGAGTTGTATACAAGATGAGCATTTTGTGTTGAGTGTTCAGATAAGGTATGCATTCCTGTGGTACAAGCCTCAAGTGTTGTTTCAGTGACATTTCAGGAAAAGATAGAAATACAGAGAAGATGGAAGAGAATTAGAATACAGTATAGATGAAAATGATAGCAGGACATTGGCTTACATACTTAAATAGGAGGTGAAGAATTGGCCAGAAAAAGAAGGCATTTATTTGAGACTAAATAAGCCTTATAGACTATAATCATTATAGACTAAATAAGCACTACAGACTATAAGCATTATAGTCTTTCCTATGTCTTTATTGTTTCATATTTATCAAGTTTCTAATTCTATGGATATTGTGAACTTGAGGATCAACCGATTCGTCGAGTATGTGAAATGTTGACTTTTATACTTATAAAGTAGATTGTACGATTATTCCTGCTGCCGTGTTTGTCACCACTCACAAAGTGCCAGAGAGAGAGAGAGAGAGAGAGAGACCTGATGAGAGGCAGGAGACAAAAGTCTGCCTCCATTTCTCTCTCTGTCTCTCTCTCTTGGGAGGCGTTGTCAGGGGCGATTAGTAATAAGCTTAGTGACATCAGTGACAAGAGGGAAAGATGGGCTCTCTCTCTCTCTCTCTCTCTCTCTCTCTCTCTCTCTCTCTCTCTGGGTCCTCAAAAGGAAGATGTCAAAAGAAAATAAAACAATACCATACGTCCGAATGAGACAATGTGACTGTAACGTTACTTTTGAGGTTATAAGTAAATATATAGTTCATTAGACCCCTTTCAGAATGTATACATATTGACCTTTTTATTGCGTGTATAGAACCACACACACACACACATTACAAAAGTATATATCAGTTTCATACACTAAACGGCCAGTTAATCCATCGTCTATATATATATATATATATATATATATATATATATATATATATATATATATATATATAGACGATGGATTAACTGGCCGTTTAGTGTATGAAACTGATATATACTTTTGTAATGTGTTGTGTGTGTGTGGTTCTATACACGCAATAAAAAGGTCAATATGTATACATTCTGAAAGGGGTCTAATGAACGATATATTTACTTATTAACCTCAAAAGTAACGTTACAGAGAATACTTAGTGAACTATCCATAGCATAAAAAAATTAAACAAAACAGGGTTTAATTTACATAATTTACTGAAGAAGTTCAAGATTATCTTTATTCCCCACCAACGCAGCATCAGTGCAAAGGTAGGCTTTTTTATTTTAACTGCAAACGTATACGGGAAAAGAAAAGATATAATTAACAAAAAGAATAACATGACGCAGCATACAAAAAATCTCTTAAAGCAAGAACCCAGACAGGCGAAACACTTATTTCCAAATGTGCCACTAAAACAAATAAATTCAGCCTCTTAGTTAAACAACTAAAGTCAGCGATGCAAAGACCTGAGGAGAAAAACCTGAAAACAAAAACGAGGACAATGATGTCATTAAGTTTGTTGTTCCAAGTTTGACTTTCTGGTCGTTACAAAGAGAGTGAGATCGTGTTGACGACTTCAAATAGATGCCTCGTGACATCAGAGATTTCCATTAACATCAAGTAATATATATATATATATATATATATATATATATATATATATATATATATATATATATACTTGATGTTAATGGAAATCTCTGATGTCACGAGGCATCTAATTTGAAGTCGTCAACACGATCTCACTCTCTTTTGTAACGACCAGAAAGTCAAACTTGGAACAACAAACTTAATGACATCATTGTCCTCGTTTTTGTTTTCAGGTTTTTCTCCTCAGGTCTTTGCATCGCTGACTTTAGTTGTTTAACTAAGAGGCTGAATTTATTTGTTTTAGTGGCACATTTGGAAATAAGTGTTTCGCCTGTCTGGGTTCTTGCTTTAAGAGATTTTTTGTATGTTTGCTGCGTCATGTTATTCTTTTTGTTAATTATATCTTTCTTTTCCTCGTATACGTTTTGCAGTTAAAATAAAAAAGCCTGACCTTTGCACCTGATGCTGCGTTGGTGGGGAATAAAGATAATCTTGAACTTCTTCAGTAATTATTGTAAATTAAACCCTGTTTTAATTTTTTATGCTATGAATAGTTCACTAAGTATTCTCTCTCTCTCTCTCTCTCTCTCTCTCTCTCTCTCTCTCTCTCTCTCTTGGTAGAGTGCACCCTGTACTACAACACACTACCCCCTCCTCCTCCCCTCACGAAGTGGAAAAGGGTGCCTAAATACGTTCCGCAGGCCCATAATTAACACCTAGCGGCACCCCACCGTGTCAGTTCGACTCAGGGAACCTTTAACTTTCGAGACGATGAGGTCCCAAGGGAGAGGGAAAAGGTCACTCGGGGTCACCCTTTAGGGTCAGCCGGCTCTGTCAGATGAGAGCCAGGTGGCTCTGCTAATATGGTGTGCCCTAGGGTCCGTATATCGACCCCTACTCTTATCTGGGGCTTATCTGAAGGCTCTTTAGCGGCCTCTGGTCTTAAGGCGCGATTGGTCTTGACTTGGCTCCGTTATCTGTGGGATCCTTCTTCTTCTTCTTCTTCTTCTTCTTCTTCTTCTTCTTCTTCTTCTGTGAATCGTAAGTCTTGCGTTATCGTCTCCTCTTTCAGTGTCCTCTTTGATTCGTTTCGTCATTTTTAAAATCCGCCAACTCCCTTGGCAGGTCTGGCATAAGGCCAGTTTAATCTAATAAGGCCGTTGTGATATAAGAACAACGATTCTGTTTGTGGTTTTTTCCCTGTACTCTGTGTTACTAGTTTGTAGAATTGAGGAGCGTTTTCTCTCTCTCTCTCTCTCTCTCTCTCTCTCTCGTCCTCCCTCCTCCTTCACTCTCGTCTCCTCTCCTCGCTCCTCCATCTCTTCTCTCTCTCTCTTCCATCTCTGCTCATGAGCCGATTCAGTAGTGAATCAGACCTGCCTTTTGACCATCTACTACCACTCTTATGGAAGCAACGTCATTCCGTGCTTCGAAAAGCGGGAGTCATATGTATAATATATCTGGCATCCGTGACCATTTGTCTCAGTCTTCACCTTGACTAACGAGACGAAGGACAGACGACGATCTCCTTTCCAGGTTCGGGGGGATTGTTTTTTGACTTGAGCATCCGAGGACGAGGTGACGTGATACACCTTCTTTTGTTTGTGTGTGTGTTGTGTGTGTGTGTGTGTGGGGTGGGGGGGGGGGGGGGGAAGCCTGGCATGCTTGGGAGTGAGGGTAGTTGTTCTTGGCGTTGTTGATGATAGTTAATTTTGATGTTTGCGTAAAAGAGATAGTCTTAGGATGATGAACTGATGTGAATTCCCGAATAATAGTATATGGATATATATATATATATATATATGATATAGATAATATATATATATATATATATATATATATATATATATATATATATATATATATATATATATATATTAAAACCTTGGTGCTTTATTATTATATTATTATTGTTATTGTTATTATTATTATTATTATATTATTAAGAAGGAACCAGACCCACCCTTAGTTGAACGTGTCCTATACTGTTAACTCGAATGACACGGCCATTCCATTAAGCACGATATTATTATTATTATTATTATTATTATTATTATTATTATTATTATTATTATTATTATTATTGTTCAGAATACCATTCATTTAATCGATAAGAAAATTTATAAAAACTTACTCATTGCGCATTGAAGTCTCCAGCCAATGCTTAAAAAAAAATTAAAAAAAAACGTGGTACGCCTATCCAACTGACGTTTACGACCATATTGAATAATTAATTTACTTATTATTAATTTTAATTATAATTAAATTTAATATATTTTTTATACGACCATATTAATTAATTTCTTTCTTTATTTATGTATTTTAATTTTTAATTTAGTTTATTTTATTTATTTTTTATATATTTTTATTTATTATTTTTTTTTTTTTTGGCAGGAGCATCCCCGAATACGTCTTAGGCTCCAAGGAGAACATCATGCTGATCGTGGAGATCGAGAACACGGGGGAGGACGCCTTCCAGACCAAGACCGTCGTCCGAGTTCCCAGGGGCGTGACCTTCAGCAAGTTCGAGGTCAGGCATAACTCCGACCCTGACCTGAGTCCCATTTGTTCCCTGGACAACAAGGATGACAGTGAGAGGGTTAGTAGATGATAAATTATATTCTTTGCATTTTGTTTATTAATCTGTTTATCTATTTTATTTATTTGTTTGTTTACTTTTTGTTTATTTATTGTTATATATTTTATTTATTTGCTTTTTATTTTTTCTTTATTTTATTCATTTGTTTATTTACTTTTTTTTATTTATTATTATATATTGCTTTTTATTTTTTATTTATTTGATTAATTTTTTTATTTGTTTATTTATTTTATTCATTTGTTTAATTACTTTTTTGTTTATTTATTATTATATTTTTGTTTTTTATTTTTTAATTATTTGATTATTTATTTTATTTGTCTGTTTATTTTATGTATTTGTTTATTTACTTTTTTATTTATTATATAGTTGTTTTTTTTATTTTTTACTTATTTGATTATTTGTTTTATTTGTCTATTTTATTTATTTGTTTATTTACTTTTTTCACTCATTAAAGAATTTTCGTCTCTTTGTTTTCAAATTTGTTAAGGTGCCCTTAAGCACTCTTACCTTTCCATATTTCTTCATTTTATCAGTTTATTCTTCTTTTATTTTTCCCATTGTTGTACCAAAAGGTCATGCCGTCCAATCCAGTTACTTTAATAATAATAATAATAATAATAATAATAATAATAATAATAATAATAATAATAATAATAATGATACCCACCTTTCTTCCAGGTCATTTGCGACATCGGAAATCCGCTTCCAGCGAGGGCGAAGGTGATACTCCACCTGGTCTTCCAGCCCATTCCAGAGACGGTCAACAGCTCCGCCCTGGAATTCCACGTGACCACCACCTCGGCTAACGAAGAAGGCGAAGAGGAGTCCCAGGCCTTGGCCTTACCCGTCACCGTCAGGAGTGACATCGATATCAAAGGGTGAGTGGATGGATTGGGAAGGTTTTTGGTGGAGAGGTCGATGGAATATGCAATTTAGAAACTTAGGTACAGTGAGTCAATCCAGAGGGAATTTATTGTTGTATGCGTAAATTTTGTCAATATCGGTAACTTTAAGATATAGGACAGTCTAAAGCTGCCTGATTTATACATAAAACAATTATTCATCTCCTGAATAATAATAGAAATAAGAAGGATATGAGATATGCCAGTGGAAATCGTACCCATAATTTATAGGGACACTTTAAGAGGCACGATCCCAAGATCCCTGAAAAGGAACGTAGAAAAGCTATAGATGCCGAAGTAGCTCCAGGACTCACGCAGAGGAGTGTGCTCCTAGAAACAGCGCTCGTAGTGAGAAAAGTGATGGACTCCTAAGGGGGCAGGATACAACGGGGAAGGAATCCCACGGTATTAAAACCACCCAGTCGGATAGGATGACTGTGATAGACGCCCCTCCAAAAAAAAGAAAGAAAAAAAAAACTTTGTTCTCTCAGTCTAACGAACCCCAAACCTTTCTCCCCCAACAGGATATCTTGGCCCGACGGCCCCTTCGACTACAACGTGTCCCTTTTCGGAAAGCAACTGCTCGGCGAACGCCCCATCCAGCACGAGAAGGAAGTCGGGCCCGAGGTCATGCACGTCTACCACGTCACCAACCAAGGGCCCTCCGACCTGCCAGGGGCGCACCTCTACCTCCTGTGGCCGACGCGGACTCTCACGGGTGACCCTCTGCTCTACCTTCTAGATACCCGGCTGGAGTCGAGGTTCACCAAGTGTGAGAAGGTCGCGGACACCAACTACCTGGGATTGACGGTAAGGCTGAAGAGATATTATCTGGGAGGTGATAGTGCCGTCAGTGAACCAACCACACGCGGTGCACTGTATAGGCATTACTCAAGGTTCTTTGCAGCGTGCCGTCCTTAGGCCCCTAGCTGCAACCACTTTCGTTCCTTTTACTGTACCTCTTTTCATATTCTCTTTCTTCCATCTTACTTTCCACCCTCTCCTAACTCTCGATTCATAGTGCATATGCTTTGAGGTTTTCCTCCTGTAACACCTTTCAAACCTTTTCACTGTCAATTTCCGTTTCAGCGCTGAATGACCTCATAGGTCCCAGTGCTTGGCCTTTGGCCTAAATTCTATATTCAACTCAACTCATTAGTATTCGAGCTTTGATTTTTATGTGGTCAGTATCTCAAGTGAATAAGCCACATCTGGTTTCTTTTTAATTTCAAAATTAAATGAGATAGCCCAATTCCTTTATCTCACCCCCGGGCCAATATAGAAGAATAAGTAGTGACCTATTTGGAATCCAGTCTCTAATTTCGATTCAAACGTCAGTAAGATAGACAGCCTAATGCCCGTATTTGGGGCCCGGGCCAATGAAAATAAATAAAAGATGGGGGATCACAATGTATTTCGCCGAATCACAGTATGGAGATGAATGGCCCAGTATCTTCAAGTGGATCAGCTCACTGATTTCTCCCGTGTCTGCTGGTTCGAATCCACGAGAGGACGAAATTAGTATCAACTAAAATAATTCCCATCCGGTTAACGTATATGAAAATATATAAATTTCGAGGTAGAGCGAATTTGATATCAAAGGACATTTGTAGCTTAATCCACGTGCTATGTAGTATATGCATACATCCATGCATATTTTAATAACGCGTTTATGAAATTAGATGACGTAACTGTATAATTGCAAGTACCCTGTGTAGCCTACATTCGCACATTCGTACATTCGTGCGTGCGCATCACGTACTTCGACTTTTTTTCTCGTAACGGGTCATTATTCAGCGAGACAGAGAGACCCCTTTTTGGTCTGAGAGTGCTACAGATCCCACGGTAACGTGAGACCCCAATTCCCACCGGGAAAAGGAGTTCTCCCCATTCAGGAGGTCATTCCTTCAAAAGTATTCCGTCTCGCTCCCAACCGGAGTAACTATGGCTGCTATATCACCATCTACAGCGGCGTGTTAATGAGCTTATATTGTAATGGAAGTACTTTGGCTTCATAAGAGGAGGGTTGGAAAGTTCATTATGAAGACGCTCGTATATCATTTTATAGCTCGGATTGTTTCTAGAATAATAAACATGAGATTTCGTTACTTTGGGGTTTATAGATCAGTTTTGCGTATATATTCAACGTTTTACTTGTAAAGGGTCGTGTTCTTGATTTTACTTGAATTTTTGTTATGGAAATGTGATGCATATCTCCTGTATTGTAGTTTTTTTTTCTCTTCTCAATGCTTATCTGTGACATTGTTATTATAGCATTGATAGTAAATGTAGCCTTTTACTTGTATTTATTTGATGTGATATTTGCAGTTTCACATTAATGCAAGCAAGATTCAGGGTAAGCATAGTGTTTCGTAAAGTTCCTTAGCCAGGTTTTTGACGTTCTTTTTCAATACAGATATGGACGGAACGAAATGGAAAAATTATCGTTGTTTTTTTTTTCACTATACGCTTTTCTTAATTGATAGTTGTTGCTGTGCTACATATTTGGTGATCAGATAACTGAGGATTGACTGGATCCCACCCTCTGCCCTTTATTTACTTATTTATCTATTTACATATTATAGATAATGCATATTTATCTTCTGTCATCTATTCTCTTTTTTTTTCCCCTGTTCTCACACGAGCAGTCTTAGTCTGCGGGAGCGTATAACTTATTCCATAAGAACGGTTTCGCAACACGAACAAAAGATAGCAGTAATCAATACAGTAGAATGAAATTCTCTCTCTTCAGATTGGTTCCTCGTCGGACGGGTGGGTTTTGCGTGCTCGCCTACCGATTTGGCAGTCGCGAGTTCGATTTCCCAATCCTGCCAACGTGGAATCAGAGGAATTTATTTCTGGCGATTAGAAATTCATTTCTCGATATGATGTGGTTCGAACCCCGCAATAAGCTGTAGTAGGGTTCCTAGCCACGTAAAACTTATATAATCCTTCTGGCCAGCCCTATAGGAGAGCTTGTTCGTCAGCTCAGTGGTCTGGGAAAACTTGAGGTAGACCTACTCACATACTTGCTTACTCACTTCTCTTCAGGTGGACGCTGCCTCCTACGAAAACCTCATCGTGACGCCCCTCCTAGACGCCGAGGAAGGCGAAGCCTCGCTGAGCTCAGCAGCCGCCGTTGCTGACAACCTGGTGGTTCTTCGGGATCAACAGCAATACCGACGGAGGAGACGCCACAACCACCACCACACCAGCAGCAGCAGCAGCAGCGACAGCAGCCACGCCCACCGACGCCACAGGAGAGAGGAGGAGGAGGAGAAGAGGGCGGTGCCGTAGGAGTCGTCAACGTCGAGAAGGAGCTCTCCTGCGGGCCCACGAATTGCACGAGGGTGAGGTGCACGATCTCCCCCTTCAGGAAGGATGATAACGTGGTCCTGAGGGTCAGGTCCAGGCTTTGGGTGGACACTATTGAGAAGGTGAGTTGTGTTGGGGTGGGTGGGGTGGGGGTGGGGGTGGAGTCATTGGATATTTTAGCTTTTCTGGCGTTGGATTTTGCTTGAGAAAGTAGGATGCTAGTGTCAATAAGACAGAGGGCCCTTTATGGGGATAGAACCATCAATGCACCTCAGGCGGTGCACAGTAGGCATTATTTCGGCCCCTAGCTACAATAACCCCCTATCATTTCTTTTTACTGTCCCTCCGTTCATATTTTCGTTCTTCCGCCTTACTTTCCACCCTCTCCCAACAATGGTTTCATAGCGTAGCTAACTCCTGAAGGTTAGGTTCCTCCTGTTACATATTTCATACAGCTTCCCTTCCAGTGCTGTATAACCTCATAGGTCCGAGCGCTTGTCCTTTGGCCTAGGGCGACCTTATTTTGCTGATAGATTGCTACCTCTTTTTTTTTTTAAACTTATGATTAACATTCACACAAAAGCCTATTTATTCCCATCTCCATCTACCGTCGGGCAAAGTTACAGTTATCATTTATGAATTATTTATTAATTATCCCCAGACTTACCTCCTCCTGGCAAAATACAGTTGTCATTTATTCATTATTTCCAACTTTATCCCCAGACTACCTCCGTCAGATAAAATGAATGAATTCCAATTCTATCTCCAGATCGGGATGTCGGAAGTGAAGATCTCCTCCAGGCTGGTCGTCATAGGCACAGACGGCAAGGACGAAGTCGTCGAGGGCTCCTCCTCCTCATCCTCCCCCTCCCCAGCCAAGCCCTTCCATGCCAGTACCCCGGGGCACCATGCCCACCACCTGCAGACGCAGGTGGGCATGGTGTGGCGAGGGACGGTCACGACCATCGTCCGCACGAGCACGGAGGAACAGAGGACCTCCCTGAAGTGGCTCGTCATCTGCGGCAGTATACTCATAGGTCTTCTCCTGCTGGCCATCTTGTGCGCCATTTTGTGGTCGGTGAGTTGAGAGTGGTTTTCAGTTTGTAATAGTTTTATTCTTTTTTTTTCTATCGTGGTCAAAATTATTGGTCTGTAGAGAACATATATATCTATCTTTCCAGGAAGAAGTTGTTTTCAGTTTTTTTTTATCGAAGGTCAAAATTACCCTGTAAAGGGGTAATATTTCTCTATATCTGGCTGTCTGTCTGTTTATGATATATATATATATATATATATATATATATATATATATATATATACATATATATATATATATATATATATATATATATATATATATATATATATATATATATACAACCATTAGGAGAGGTCTGGAAAAACTAAGCCCTATAGTAATGATAACAACCATTAGGATTTGAAAAACAAAAACTCAGAAGTAATTTCATCATCAGATATCTATTATATATTTCTTTTGATAACGTAGCCTATTCAATTTTTTATTATTAATTATTATTATTATTATTATTATTATTATTATTATTATTATTAATCTCTCTCCTTCCAGATCGGCTTCTTCAAGAGGAACAGGCCGCACGACAAACACGAGAACGAACCGTTGAACAGCAACGGTTACTATGGCAACGAGAACGGAAAATCTTGAGAGAAGTCTTCGTAACCTTTTAAGGACCGAAATTTATTTGTCACGCGACGCCCTTTGGTGAAGTCACGACAGAGCGAACGATAGAAGGAAGACTGATAAACAAAGAACGTGGTCGCTTTGACAAAAGGGTAGATTTAAAACGAAAAATGTGGTCGTTTTGATAAATTGAAGATATAAAAAATGTGGTCGTGTTGATAAATTGAAGATAATAAAAAGGTGGTCGTATTGATAAATTGAAGATATAAAAAATGTGGTCGTATTTATTAATTGAAGATATAAAAAAAAGGTGGTCGTGTTGATAAATTGAAGATTTAAAAATAGGTGGTCGTTTGATGAACAGAAAATCCAAAAACAAAAATGGGTGGTCGTTTTGATAAAATTAAGTTAAAAATAAACAAAAAACGACAATTCATAGCATTAAATACTGCCTGATGTTTTTTTCCTACGTGAGACTAGGTCTTGTTCTTGTGAAGGTACAGACATTGTCCTCCCCCCTCCCCCAAAATATTTTTGTAATTCAAGTGCATTTGCAAAAGACTGGCACTTTGACGTAAGTTGTCCTCATCTTGCTTGGAAAGGATTATCGAAAAGTGCTACTGGGGCATTTGAACTAACGAGAACTTCCCCAACCTTGAGTTGAGATCTGGATTCCAGGGAAGTTAATCCAAGCACTGGAAAATATCACTTATTACGAAATGACAGCTTCGAGTACAGAAATGTAGCAATACGTAAAAAGTGGACCAAAATATTGCAATTCACGAGGTTGGTACTGAACGCCAGAAAACTCCTCTCAATAATATTGTCTTGGGGCAATATTCAGAACTGGAGGACCACAATAGAGAAGACATAATCAAGGTGCAGCACTGTTTAGTTAAAGTTTCTTTTTGTATAATTTTGTCTTAAAAAGGACTATAGTTCCTTAAGCCGATCTCTGCAATTATGAAGTTTGTGATAGAATTCAAACGGTGAAGATGAAAGGGTTCCTCGGGTCTGAAGATATATGTGATCCTCGTGAAGGAAGGCTGAACTCGATTTTTTGTACTGGAAATAGTCCTTAAGCCTCACTGCTCTGTGATAATTGAGCAGGCTTATGATATCTTTCCTTGAATAGACATTTCATTTTAAATACTGGATTGTGTTGATTATGACATTCTCATTGAAGTCTTGTTGTACATTGTCGGTTTTTTGTAGTTTTTCCTTCTAATTTATATCTTTCCTTCTTGGATTGCAAACAACTGAAGACCTATTAACACTGCCAGATAAAAATGTATTTCATAGAGGTTTGAAGTTTCAATGGATGAAATCGCCATTACATAATTATTAAAAAAACCGTGACGTCTTACCATTTGTAACTGCGATGCATATTTTACGAATAAACAAAAATACGTACGTTCCAGTACTGTTGGTTCTGCAATAACTAGAAAATTGAGTGAATCAGTTGAAATTCATGAGTTCAGTACATCCTTCATCCAACTGAGTTATTTACATTCGCATAGAAACACTGTACAGTTGTGGTGCAAAGTACGTCCTTATTCTATGATGTTTAATTTTTCAGGTGTCTGAAAAAAGGAATTGCCAGCAATGATTCCAGTTTTCCATGAGATTTGTGGAACCAGTTGTGTTATTAGAATTCAAAGAGATCTGTAGAATCGTGTACTTATAAGAGGCCTTAATCATGTGCCCTGGTAAATATTGTAAGGTAGAACCTTACGACATTTTGTGAAGGTAGTATACAACGGACCACTACGACCAAACTTGTGGTCTATGAAAGACTTTACAGACGAGAATAATATTGCCATACAAGCGTTGCATTTATATTCTGTAAATACATGTTTAGTATTTATGCATTTACAATTTTTACGATGTACAGATTTTTTTTTATTGCTGAAAGCAATTTTTTTTAAAGAAATCTTCATATGCAGTTATTACTTCTACAATACTACAGCTTTTAACTGTTCATCTGCCATCTCTTTGTTAGGTATTAAGGCCAATTTTTTTTATGGTATAAATTCTCCATGTTGATAGCAATTCATTTTTTATCGTGTTTCAAAAGAAGGCCAACCTTCCCTTCATCGGTGGATTGAGATTTGAAATATTGCATTATATTCTCTATATTTTATTACAATTTTTTTATATATATTTTCTACTAATGTCTGGTTACTTGTTTTCATTCTGAAATAACTTTGCTATTTTCAAGTTTACGTTAATTGAATGCTAGCTTTTATATTGATATAAATTTTGTTGTTGAAATGTTAGTAAAAGATGCCACTGCTTGATATATATAATATATATATATATATATAGATATATATATATATATATATACATATATATATATATACATATATAGATAACATATATACAGATATTTGTATATATATATATATACATATATATATATATATAGATATATATATATATATAAGCACTCGAAATCGATCCAGATACGTGTTCCATTTAAAAAAAACTGAATTGATTTCAACTCCTGGAAGAAGATGAGCCCATCCCAAAACTTCCTGACCTTGACTTTTCATTAATTAATTTTTAATCCCTCCCAGCCATGGCTGTCCAACTCTTCCAACTTTCACTTGCTTCGTTTAAAGAGAAAAATCTCTTGAGTTTAGATGTGAATTTAAAGTTATTTTTCGTTTCAGTATCGCATTTAGCAGTGCCTGTTTTAACAGTCGAATACACTCAGTATAAAAAATGCTTTCGTTCATGTGCTAAGTCGTTCTAATGTCGATTTCCAATTCTTTGTGAGTAATTCTTAGACGTAATTTAAGTCCTGTGCATTTTGAATCTCATCCAGTTATTCAGTCTAGTCAGAACTGCGCGCTAGGTTAGCCATTTATCATTATAATTATTATTATTATTGTGGCTTATCACTGTCTTATAATTATCATTATCTACACTAGCTCTAATATGACGTATAGGTGTTAAATAAAAGTGTATTTGATTATACCAATGTATTATATACATTGTTACTATCTGTTATTGTGAATTTATGATAAGTGAAAGTGCCAATTTAATCTTAAGAAGAATGCCATTGATGTGTAAGTTTAAAAAAAAAACATTCATTCATCTTCAGTAAATTAGATTTGCTTGTTTTTTTCATTTTTGTACATTTTTATAAATAATAGTAAGAGAGCTTTTGTGTGTATGTGTGCATGTGTATATGTATGTATATATGTATATTATATATATTATATACATATATATATATATATATATATATATATATATATATAAATATATATATATATATGTGTGTGGTGTGTGTGTGTGTGTGTGTATGTATATTAATAACTTTTCAGTTGTGAAAGGACTATGGTAGGGATGTGTATATGGATATCGGCAGCTCCTCTTTTAAAAGTGAGATAGGAAACGTGGCATTTACATTATGCATTTATTCGTGTGCATTTACAGTACTACTCATCTGCCGTGAACATTAAATGGAACTGGAGACGCTGGTAGCTAAATAATGATGTACTTAACTGTCTTGTTATGTTAGTAGATGTCTACTGTTTAAGTTGTATCTTAAGAATGGACAAATCTTTAAATCTTTTGAAAAATTGGGAATGTGTGAATGTGGGTTTAAATTTATGTTCTTTTGGGAGATGAAATTTGTTAATATAATGCTTAAAGTGCCTAAAATAACAAATATAAATAGTGTTACGCGTGAGTCAGTTGTTTTATAAGAGTTTATGTGGAGCTGGGACGTTGTGGCAAGATCTTTTGTGTAGTAGTTTTAAGAAAATTGGAACGTAGGATTTCTCCGTAGGCTACAGCATTTTAGCAGTCTCTTTGATAAAGAACTTTGTTATACTTTTTTGTTAGCTGTAATAATACGTGAAGTTTTTGAGGATATGTTTGAAAAGCCGTTTATAAAACACTTCAATTTGATTTGTTTCTTATTTTTAGTTTTTTATATTACATAATTATCCAGCAGTACGTTATTTTATGTAGTTACTTGAAATTATTGTCGTTTCTTATTTTTTATTTTTATTTTACTGTAGTTACTGAAGAATTGTGTGATAATCCATATCTTTATTTGTCAAAACATGAATTTAGATATTGTTTCTTAAACACTGATCAAGACTTGTTATCGATCACAGCCCGCTCTTAGTTTGTGCCTTCCAAGGTAATAATAAATATTTAAAAAAATATTTAATAAAGGATGTACTGTTTACAAGTGTCTTATTTTAGCCTTTAATCCATTGAAAAAAAAGTGACTTAGTATAGAAACTCATTTGGATTTTCAGTGTCTAATTTGACTTAAAGGCTTAATTTAATAAGTGAGGGATCCTTGGTTTACCATCCACAAATCTCGGATATTATCAGCTATACCTTTTTTATTTATTCCATCTAAAATGCAAGGTGTAAAAAAAAAAAAGAGTGAGAATGGTTGATGAATTCTTCTGCTACCATAGGTAAGATGCAAAGTAGGCCTAAGCCAAAGTTTGTTGTTTACAAGACAAGTGTGTTGACATGTGTTGTCAGTCAGCTTTCATAGGTTAAGAATAAGTGCAAGATAGACTCACGGAATAAGAAGAACCGGAATCACGTTAACCCATTTAACGAGAGATTTGATCATTTTAGACAAAGTGAAGAAGGTTGTTAACTGTATTCCAATGTTCGTAAGATAATGAGAACGTTCACAACTGAACAAAATCCTACAAGAAATTAATTGTCGTTGTACACGATTCGTCCTTAAGTTGATGTGATATCCATGTCCTTTTTGTTAGAATAAGTTGTTAAATGGGCTAACACGGTACTTGCTCCTGTTTGAACGGTACTTAAGCTCCAATTTGAACGGCACTTAGGGCGAATAAGGGGTTCTGTTTAAATAAAATAAATAAAAGTAAACCTTCCGGTGAGTCGTACCTGACAGAGGGGAGGTTTCACCTCCTATAACCACTCCACTTTTCACCATGAAAGGTAATAATTTTGATTATGTTTGACGTTGTTGTGAGGAAAGTATTTCATCACGACGTATACGAATAGACGAGAACATGGCAGGAACAAGCAATCACTCAATTGGTGAGAAGAAATTTAACGAAAAGGTAAAGACCAAGTTGTTTTCTTTTTTTAGACTTACTAGCAGCTAGTGTGGTCGGGTAGACACTCATACAGAGATGCAAGTTTTAAACAAAATGTTCTCAAAACCTGAACTGAATTGAGCTCTTGTAGTAGATGGTGATAATCACTTAAAAGACATAGATTAGTTGACAGTGGTGACGATGTGTGGTAAATCATTCTATACTCTTTTTAAGCTTATACAACTAGCTAATGTTTTTCCTAAGCTTATTCCATATGATTTATGTACATTTTAGCTAAATCATATAATAATAATAACAATTGGAGGTAAAACTATTAAAACTACCTAGCGGGAAATATTATACCAATTTGAAGGCGGAAATCATTGCACCCTTTAAGGTGAAGATCATTGGTTAATTTAATACTACAGTTTGTCGTTACAACGTCCAAAGTGATCAATGACATTGTGACGAAGAGATTAGTAAGCTTTTCCATTTCAGTGTTAGCGCTCGGTGGCGTGATTGGTATGGTATTAACGTCCCACCTCGGTGGTCGCGGGTTCGATTCTCGGCCATTCCATTGAGGAGTGAGAGATGTGTATTTCTGGTGATAGAAGTTTACTTTCGACGTGGTTCGGAAGTCACGTAATGCCGTTGGTTCCGTTGCTGAATAACCTCTGGTTCCATGCAACGTAAAAACAGCTTACAAACAAACAAACCATTCACAGTGTAACATATCACGTTCGAATAGGCCTAGCGCATGCGAAAATTCAAGGATTTTAATTTTAAATATGAACGCAAACTTGGATAACACAAACGTGATATATGAAATAGGTCAAGATTGCGTAAGATAGTAGTGTCCATTATTTAGTTTTCAGTTATTTAGTGTTTAACTATTAGGAGATCAGAGTTGTAGGTACAATATTTACTGACAGGCGAAAGGTTGAAAGGTGCGCCATGTTCCTTCTGTTGAGAGAGAGAGAGAGAGAGAGAGAGAGAGAGAGAGAGAGAGAGAGAGAGAGAGAGAGAGAGAGAGCTGAGAATTGTATTCGCATTACGAATGTAAACACAGCCACCGGCTTTTGACGCAGTTGGTGGCCAGGCTGTCAAAACAATGGTTAAATAATCCGCCGACACCTTGTTAGGGTTATACCATTCTTGCAAACAACAGTCAAGGAGAAGACGAAGCATTTATAGCCCTAATGGAGGCACGGTGAAGTGACGAGAGAGAGAGAGAGAGAGGCACAATCCCCTTAACAACAGTCAAGAGATTTATCTGTCACTCGACAGAGCTTTGGTCGATCCTGTGTTATCGTGTGAGTTTTGTAGTACCATGCTGCTTTACGTTTTCTCGTCCCTAGCTTGAAGCACATGTCTCGTCGCTGTGTAAATAAAAGAGTTGTAAAACTTGTGATGATAGGCTGCGATTTCTCATGGAATGGCATTCCCAACGCCTGGGAATCGTGGGAACTTGTAAACACCAGGTGGATTTCGAAAGAAAATAAAGTGGATTTGAGAGGCTCTGGTTGTAATATACTTGTCCCCTGACATTGTTTTCTGTTTTTATAACCCAGAGTTGTCTGACATTCATATGAAAAAGCCAATTATTTGTTAAACAAGCGCCAACAGAATACAATGTCTACAAGTGAAAGGAGAAAAGTAACTTAGAGAAACAGAGTAGAGGAAACAAACTGTCGGACACTAACATTGCATGTAGGCCTAGGCTTTAACTATAGTTAAGGAACATAAGAATTAATGATGTAGGCCTAGGCTTTAACTACAGTTAAGGAACATAAGAATTAAGGGTTTTTTTCCAAGTACTTCATTATATTATTAATGTAAACTTATTGGCCCTTGATTCTAAGCCACAGACGATTATTGGTTATAGAAGATAGATTGATGATGATGTACGTAAAAAAATTTCTCGCCTAATCAAGACTTCATAATATTGCACTTAATATATCTTCATTCAGAGAACTACCTAGGTCATTAAATAATCAATTTCATTCTAACTTTGTCATTCTATATATATCTACAGTAAACGGAGTACACATCATTCTTATGCAGTTTATACTAAAGGTTGCTATATCTAGTGAAACTGACTGTTTCCTATGTATGCCTGCCCCTCTCTCTCTCTCTCTCTCTCTCCTCTCCTTCCTATAGAGCTTAAACACATGTCAAGCAAAGCATCGAGAACCAATCATAAATAAATATGCACATACTGCACATACAATGAATAATAAACGAATACCAAGAAAGTCAAAATGCATCGCCAAATTATTATTATTATTATTTTGGTAGAAGACCCTCTTTTAGGCAAATGCTGATAAAAAGAATGACAGAATTAAGCGAGTTGATTTTATACATTGTTTTTTCTATTTTCCTTACGATTCGCTTCTCAGGCTTAGCGATGTTTCTGAGTAACTGGCCAGTATTCGTATTGGGAATTTTCAAAAAATGATAAATGCTGAAGGTAATATTTTATTAGAACAGGATATCAGGTGCAGGGGTCGTGGTCAGTGCCGGTATTATTCCGTAGGCGTAATTTAGTTCCGGGCCGGGGTCGTCTATGGTTTAAGGGCTGGTATATCTGGTATCACGTGACGTTTCCCACCGCCGCCCGGAGAGCACCGAACGACCCCCCAACAATGCCAGATAATCAGGAGCCCCCACAGGATGATAGGATTCCTGCTACAGACGGAATTCCTGACGTTCATCCCCATGCACACTACTGTGGCGCTCGCACGAGAAAATTCCCGAGACCTTCCTTTATGACCTTCGGGCTGCTCTTGAGCAAGAGCCCGTGCTGACATAAAGCCAGCTTAATCTCAAACAACAACAATAACAACCTTCGAGCGAGATCCACGACTTCGCCCAAGACTGGCCCGACCAATGAGAATCCAACTCTAGGTCCGAGCCGCTATAAATACCGCCCCGCAGACTTTAATGCTAGTCTCTTCAACCGACTCGTCCGAAGATGACCTGCGAGAAGGTCGAAACGTCACGTGATACCAGCTGTACCAGCTATAACAGCACTTAAACCAAAGACGACACCTGCCCGGAACTGAATTACGCCTACGGAATAATACCGGCACTGACGACGACCCCTGATTGACCTGGACCTGATATCCTGTTCCAATAAAAGATTACCTTCAGCATTTATAATTTTATGAAAATTCCCAATATGAATATTGGCCAGTTACTCAGAAACATCGCTGAGCCTGAGAAGGGAATCGTAAGGAAAATAGAAAAAACAATATATGAAATCAACTTGCTTAATTCTGCCATTCTTTTTAACAGTATTATTATTATTATTATTATTATTATTGATTTCTTTTGGAAAGGGGTGAATTGGTAAACCTATAGAGCTTAACACACGTAAGGCGAATCATCGAGAATCAAACATAAATAAATACGTACAATAAATAACAAAAAACGAGAAGATACTAAAAATGTTCCTTCATATTATTATTTATTATTTTATTTATTTTTTTATTTATTTTTTTTTTTTTGCTCTATCACAGTCCTCCAATTCGACTGGGTGGTATTTATAGTGTGGGGTTCCGTTGCATCCTGCCTCCTTAGGAGTCCATCACTTTTCTTACTGTGTGCGCCGTTCTAGGATCACACTCTTCTGCATGAGTCCTGGAGCTACTTCAGCGTCTAGTTTTTCTAGATTCCTTTTCAGGGATCTTGGGATCGTGCCTAGTGCTCCTATGATTATGGGTATGATTTCCACTGGCATACCCCATATTCTTCTTATTTCTATTTTCAGATCTTGATACTTATCCATTTTTTCCCTCCTCTTTCTCTCAAAACTCTGGTGTCCCATGGTATTGCGACATCAATGAGTGATACTTTCTTCTCGATTTTGTCAATCAACGTCACGTCTGGTCTATTTGCACGTATCACCCTATCCGTTTCTGATACCATAGTCCCAGAGGATCTTTGCCTAATCGTTTTCTATCACTCCCTCTGGTTGGTGCTCGTACCACTTATTACTGCAAGGTAGCTGATGTTTCTTGCACAGGCTCCAGTGGAGGGCTTTTGCCCACTGAATCATGCCTCTTTTTGTACTGGTTCTGCAAGTGCCGGGCATTGATCGCTTGCTGATGTGGTTTATGGTTTCATTTTTCATATTGCACTTCCTACATATGGGAGAGATGTTATTTCCGTCTATCGTTCTTTGAATATATCTGGTTCTTAGCCTGATCTTGTGCCGCTGTTATCATTCCTTCAGTTTCCTTCTTTAGCTCTCCCCTCTATATTCATTGCCACGTGTCATGGCTGGCTAGTTCTTTAGTCTGCCTCATATATTGTCCGTGCATTGGTTTGTTGTGCCAGTCCTCTGTTCTGTTTGTCATTCTCCTGTCTCTGTATATTTCTGGGTCTTCGTCTACTTTTTATTAGTCCTTCTTCCCATGCACTCTTTAGCCACTCTTCTTCACTGGTTTTCAGATATTGCCCCAGTGCTCTGTTTCGATGTTGACGCAGTCCTCTATACTTAGTAGTCCTCTCCCTCCTTCCTTTCGTGTTATGTATAGTCTGTCGTATTTGCTCTTGGGTGTAGTGCTTTGTGTATTGTCATATGTTTCCTGGTTTCTGATCTATGCTGCGGAGTTCTGCCTTCGTCCATTCCACTATTCCTGCGCTGTATCTGATTACTGGCACTGCCCATGTGTTTATGGCTTTTATGATATTTCCGGCGTTGAGTTTTGACTTGAGTATCGCCTTGAGTTTCTGCATATATTCTTTCCTGATCGTGTC
Organism: Macrobrachium nipponense; assembly: GCF_015104395.2. Lineage (NCBI taxonomy): Eukaryota > Metazoa > Arthropoda > Malacostraca > Decapoda > Palaemonidae > Macrobrachium > Macrobrachium nipponense. The sequence goes on from NC_061103.1 coordinate 43,406,834, forward strand.
CTTCATCTCTTGGTGATTTATATCCCCTCCTTCCATTATTCGCAGGTATTTGTATCCTGTCTCATTTGTTTCTGTGATACTGGTGGTGTGTATTATGCCCATTATTCCATTTGACCTCACTTGTTTTCTCCCTTAATTTCTTGGTTGGTTTGTAGGCTTTCATGGAGGGGATCTTTGTTCTCTCTGTATCTGGCTCCATCCATTGTCTAATCTTTTCTACCCATTCCGTCCTCTCTGTTACTTCGTCGGTGTTTCTTCGTGTGTCGTTGTTTGATACCTCATCCTCCCTGTCGTCTTCTGTGGCATCGTCTCTCAGTTCGTCTTCGTGTAATTCGTTGTCGCGTGACACACATTTCCCTTTCCAGTTCTTCTCTTTCTATTAGGGAGAGCCAGTTCTTTATCTTTATGTTCCTTACTTGGTCTGCCAGCCTCTGCTCTGATTGGGGGGGGTGTTATTTCTCTCATTCCATGATGTTGACCAACCTTCTTCTATATCCTCTCTCCGTCGGGTTGCTTCTGATGTAGCATCTCCATATTTCCTTATTTTCTTCTCTTGTCCATTTCTTCCTTTTTGCTTCTGTAGCTCCAATCTCAGGCTGTTGATTACTGTCGTTGTGGTGGTCAGTTGCTGGATGACGACCTCCAAGTACCTGACCGTCTTCCCCTTCAATTGGGTTGAATACCTGGTTGCCGGACGAAGCTCCTCTGTTGCCAGAGGTTCCATTTACGTCGTTGTCGTTTATTCCTTCATTTCTTTCCATCATTGCTGAGTTTTGCTATTTAACCCATAGCTGGACCCTACCCCATCAGGGATAGATACTCATTTACAGCTGAGTAGTCTGAGGAAATTATGGTAAAGATCCTTTCCCAAGGAATCAACGCCGAGGAGAGCGGTCACCCATCCAACGACTGACCAGCCCCAATGTTGCATAACAACTTAATCAGTCCATTGACGACCTAACCGACTCTGCCACGGCGCCACATTATTATTATTATTATTATTATTATTATTATTATTATTATTATTATTATTATTATTAAAAAATCCTCATAGTAGCACAAGTCTTGATTAGGGGAACCTTACAGATTCCCGAAAGCTATCTTTGCTGTTTTTAAACTGAAATATATGTACATTTACATAACTGTGGATTTGTTTCTCTCCATTATTATTATTATTATTATTATTATTATTATTATTATTATTATTATTATATTATTATTCCTTTATATGAGAAGGGCAAGATGACAAACCTATAGAGCTTAACAACGTAAGGCGTATCATCAAGACTTGATCATAAATAAATATGTACAATAAATAATAAACCAAGACCAAGAAGAAACTCAAAATGCTACGGCAGATTATTATTATTATATTATTATTATTATTATATTATATTATTACTTATTATATTATTTTATATTATTATTATTATTATTATTTCTTTATTTATATGAGAAGATTAAGTAGGCAAACCTATAGAGCTTAACACACTTACATACGGCGAAGCACCGAGAATCAAACATAAATAAATACGTACAATAAATAACAAAGAACGAGAAGAAACTGAAAATGTCCAATCAGATTATTATTATTATTATTATTATTATTATTATTATTATTATTATTATTATTATTATTATTATTTTCCTTTACATATATGAGAAGGGTAAGTTGGCCGATCCATAGATCTTAAAACACTCACGTAAAGCGAAGCATCGAGACTTGATCATAAGTAAATATGTACAATAAATAATAAACTAAGAACGAGAAGAAACTCAAAATATCACGCTAGATTGGCAAGCCTATGGAGCTTAACACACTTACATAAAGCGAAGCATCGAGATTAAATATGTACAGACGGCCAACAAAGAATTGGCGTAGTTTCTTAATTCCTTGTTTCGTTATGGAAATATTGCCATATGCAGGTGCCAGATTATTTACGTAACAATAAATAATATTTCCTTTTAAGGTGCTCTACTTGAAATAAATTACATTAGAACTGAGTAGACTTATCAACGTCAATATAATTATTTTGCAAAGTATTGAAAATATACAACCACGAGGACACGAATTCTAATGGTATTCTCAACTAAGGATCCGTGGCAGCAATTGCATAAGTATTTGGACGTTGGCTTTGATGCTGCTAGTCATGAACCAACGTATCGTACTGTACTGGGGTATCGTCAGTTCTTAACCTACTGTCGAATAATAATACAACATTCTTTAATAGCAAAATGTGATTTAGCAAATTTTCTCCTTTGATCAATAAAATAATTTGCATAACACATATAACATGCCTAAATTTGACTTCTGATTTTGGCACTATGTTAGCCTAGGACCTAGGTCTATTTTCAGCAGCATACTCTCTCGGATACGTGATGTGAAAATCTATATCAATCTGCTTTATTTGATTATTCCCGTTATTCATTTTTACTGGCCATGTTCTCCTTTTTTTTTATCTTTTTCATTATTGCATAACATAATTTTCTCAGACCTAGCTATCTCATATCAAAAAGCAATCATAAGAAATCAAACGAATACAATTTAGTCTCTTTTTTTTATCCAATTCCTTTCATGCCATGCTGCTTCATCCGCACATGTTGGGAAGTTGTGGGAGTCAAAGCATTCATAGGGTAATCTTACTGTAGCTATTTATTTCTTCTAAACAGAATTTAATTAGAATCAGTCTCACCGTATGCCTATACCTTATTATATGGATAAGTAGCTAAAAGGATAGGTAATATGAAACGGTAACTTTTCGCGTGTTCAAGTTTATTTCCGATATTTACAATAAAAAAAACACGCATTATATATACTATACATACACACACACACACACACACACACATATATATATATATATATATATATATATATATATATATATATATATATATATTGCATATATAGATAGTCAGATAACTAAGGAAATACATGCAGAAAATCATTGGACTGGAATGCAGTCAAAACAAGCCTAAGTCAAGAAAATTATGAAAATAAGCATATCCTTATTAACAGGTGTGCGTAATATATACGTATATATAGATATACTATATATATATATATATATATATATAGATATATATATATATATATATATCTATATATATATATATATATATATATATATAGTAGAGATATATATCTATATATATATATATATATATATATATATATATAATAAATCCTGTCAATACAGTGTAAAGATAATATACAAATGAAAATAAAAAAATATATTCATATTAGCATGTGAGATATATATCATATCTATATGTATGCATATGAGAGAGAGAGAGAAGGAGAGAGGGAGAGAGAGAGAGAGAGAGAGAGAGAGAGAGAGAGAGAGAGAGAGCAGAGAGAGAGAGATGAATTAACCCCAGGAACTCAGTCATAACATAGGCCTAGGCCTATAAGTCTGTATAGATTCACATGGATAAGATAAATGTAAGAGAAGTAAATGAGATGAAAGTATGACTGGTTAAAACTAACGAGATTAAAATAAATCATATTATTAAAAAAAAAAAAATAAAAGGCAGCACAACTGATTAATATTTTGTATTAAGATCCTTCGTGCGTCTAGCACGCATCTTATCCTATTTGGCCATTGATGCAACGAGGACTTCGCAAAATGTTTGCTACTCCTCTCTTTGGCCTTAAACTCTCCCAAATATCTATTGCATGCTTTATAAGGTTTTCTTTTGTCCTAGCACGATTAACATCCCATTGTTGGATCATATAGGCCCATAAGTTTTCAATTGGGTTCAGATCTGCAGATTTCGCAGCCCAATCAATTCGAACCACGTCTGGATTTTGCTGGAAACCATTTCTTTACAGCCTTTGCATTGTGGACCGCAGAATTGTCCATGGCGATATATATTGGCATGGGATACGGCAGTAATAGTTTTCGAACTGAGGCACTAAAATGTCCTGTAAAATTGCAATATACTGATTACTGTTCATACGCTCATCGATGACAATTAGCTCATCCCGGTCCAACTGGCAGCCATCCACTCCATCCCCATAACCCAGACGGATATTCTGCCGCTACGCCTTGAACGCTCGATGTTTTCTTCAGCATATCTGTCGACAGAAAATATTATTTCAAACCGGGTAGACAGTTCAATAGAGAGGAGTTTACTTTATATTCCCACACCCCCCAGGCCCCGCAGAAAAAGTAGAACAGTAGGGCTTCAACTTTACAAAGATATATTTTCTTTTATTTACTATATGTTATAATATGGACCCTACTTTATAATTATAAAAACTATAAATGAAAATTATAATGTTTCCTAACAGCCTATAGGATGAATTGAAATTATAAATCAACGCAACTGCATGAATATAATTGTGCAGTGTAATCCCCATTAAACACAGTTAATTCCGGTGTGTGAACAGTCAATTGTATATAGTTATTGATAATTTCTCAGCTGTAGGTCAAGGTATATACAGAAATAAAGACAAAATAACAAGTTTTCTTTTTCATCTTGCAGTAAACTATGTATTATTTTCACGTTATAGGCAAGTTGCATTAGCTTTTTATATATATAACATAATGCACTTAAGCATATACCACATTTCAGTTTATGATAGGAATAAACAGGTCAATGTAATTGAAATTAAAAACAAAGAGGTGTGGTTCTTTTTTTATGATAAGTAAACTAAAATTCACTAGGCTTACCTAGTTTTATTTGGACGCCACAATGAAGCTGTCCATGCGCATCAGACGCGAAAATTTTTTCATCACAGAAAATACTAAATCCAGAAAGAAGCATCTTCTGGAAGATATTGCAGGGCAAATCCCATCCTTGCTTCTTTATGCTGTTGCGTTAGCAATGGTTTCCTTGCCGGAATCCTGTGATGCAGGCCTGCCCCATGCAACCTATTCCGCACAGTCTGCACACATATTTGCAGTCCAAGCTGCTGTTTTACAGCCACTGCTGTAATCAGGGGTTGTCCTTTGACAGCATCAACAATCATTTTGTCCTGCACTCTTGTGGTGATTCGAGGAGTTCCACTTCTAGGCCTATTTTCTAAACTTTGTCGCTCTGTGAACAATTTTGATCCATCTATGTATGGTTCTCTTCGGTATGTTGAGTCTTATTAGATATTTCCCTGACAGGAATTTGCACCAAATGCAGTGCAATAATTGCCTCTCGCTGTGCAGGGGATGTTTTCTTTGCCAGGCAGACGATCCATCGTGAACGTTGAAGGGCGTGACAAAACAGGTGTTTGACCCAAGGTCTTAGACCGATAAGTGACACCGTGGCAGTGACCCAGCGATGCAGTTTTTTTCTTCACAACATTGGCTTTAGCAGTATTACCATACGCAGTTCTTCTGATTTTATTACGTTTATTTAATGGTTAGAATGCGTATTTTCCGGATGTATAATTGATTTTCCTTGACTTAAATAAACTACACGTCACTAGCTTAGCATAAAGTATTTTTGATGAAGAAAAATAAAGGATTTCAATAAAATTCATTAGTCTAAATAAGCAGGATATAATTTATAACCTTATTTTCATTAAAAAAAACATAAAAATGGCAATGAACGAATTTAATTGCTTAGCGAAGTTGCCTGTGCTCAGAATATCCACGGAGGGTTGCCAGATGTCACTAGAAAGACACATTAGTAGACGAAATTCCTCAAACGGCAACACTGGTGGCACGTTGCCTTCGATTCCAGCGCATGTCAAGACGTCGAAAACAATAGTGTGAGGTCGCATGATTCACACTGTTAAGGTTATAAATTTTTTTAATTTTGATAGCATATTTTGAGTTTCCAATGTTTTTTTTGTGTGAAAATGTAACAAATGAAATCGTTCAACTACCTTCAACTTGATATTGAAATGAATGTAATAAGGACTATGTTTTATGTGATACTACCAGTGATGGTGTCTCCTATCTATTTGGTAATGTATATCTATGGTTTGTGGTATGCCGTTTTTTTCACTTCGTTTCGTTCACATCAATTTTGCTATAGGGAAAATAGTTTTTTCACAATAACATAACATAATGTTCTAAAGATATCAGTGACTGTTTTTTTAATCGTTATTACATACGATTTCTTCCATCTTTGAAAAGAAAAATAGATAAATAAGGCATGAATCGTGCGTCAGGCAGGTGAACGAAAAATTATGAAACTCTGCCACGAGTTTTTTGGCCCGACAGTACAATAAATAATAAACGAAGACCAAGAAGAAACTGAAAATGTCCAATCAGATTATTATTATATTATTATTATTATTATTATTATTATTATTATTATTATATTATTATTATTATTATTATTATTCCTTTATTTATATGAGAATGGTAAGTCGGCAAACCTATAGAGCTTAACACACGTACACCAAAGCAGCGAGAATCAAACATAAATAAATACGTACAATAAATAACTAAGAACGAGAAGAAACTAAAAATGTCCAACCATATTATTATTATTATTATTTTCATTAAATATATCATATTCTTTTTGAGAGGAGTAAGTTGGCCGACCATTAGAGCTTGAATGATTGAAAAGGAACCATCGAGAAACAATCATGACACCGATGTACGTCATTGTTTACATCTATGTGTAATGTCATCATCATCATCAACATCCCTCAGATCAGCTGATGTAACCGTAGCGTCCAGACGTCTCTGAGACGCATTTAGTGTCATTTAGCTTTATTATCGTCCAGAAAATATCAGAGAATTAAAAAAAAGACAAGAAATATGGAGTGGTTAAGGAGAATGTTCGGTTATTCCGACAGATACGGGTGAGCATAGGCCTAGGTTGAGCGTCAATTTACGTCTAGCCTATTACCTAATGTTAGCTACTTACCTAGATTGTCAAGATCATTTAGGTAGTAGTTAATGGATTATTATATTGTCATTGTGGCTAAATGAAATCGTTTTTTGCTCGTTTTAGTTATTTAATTTTGATATTGCAAACTTTTCCCGCAAGATTTTACATGGTTAGGACTAGGCCTACCTTATAGCTACCTATAGCCTAGGTTAGCGAGACACTTAGTAGTAGTAGTAAGTAGGCCTACCTGGGCCATCGCAATGCTTTGATATAAATTATTGTATTTTGGACTCGTCTCCTTTAATTTAGCATAATTCAACCCAATCTTTGGTAATTCTACAGAATAGTTCTGCACGGACGGCAAGGAACGTAACCACAGATACGACATCCACTAGGGATTGGGGCGTCCAGTGTATTTCGTCGTGTTTAGTAAAAGCCCTTGGAGGTTAATTACAGTCGTCCGAATAAATATTACTTAAAATTCTTGTTTTGGAGGTAAAACTGCATAGAAAAACCGCAACTGCCATAGTCTAGGCCGCCGCGGAATAGTACCCTAGATCTACTGAGACCACCGTTGGAAATTGGGTTTGTTCCGACACGGCATACAAACCTTCGGTCCTTTTTACAATAGGAAGTGGACTAAGCGGCAGCTGGAATAGGTCGTAAGCTTTCGAACAAGGGGTTCGGTAGTTACTGCTTGTCCGACAGGCGCGCGTCGCGCGACTGGGAGGTAAACAAATCACTTTTGCTTTCGGCCTGCTGGCGTGTGGACGTGTATCATCGCTCTCTGCCCGCTTCATCGTCGTTTTGCTTTCGCATGAGTTTTGTTTTTCTTTTTCTATGTATCTAGTGAAACTGAATTGTAGTACAATCATTTCATTGAATTCAAGTGTGAATTAAAGGATCTTGGTTACACAACGCCCTCCGATTACCCGAGTGCCGGGACTGAAGGGCGTAATTGCGGGAATTCATTTTCCCAGAATGATCCTCGTATTGTGTATGCTCGGTGCCGATGGGCGGGAGGGCGCTCGCTCCGAGCGTATATTGGGTTGGAAATGTGTAGATGAAAATCGTAAGTGCTCTTTTCATTTATATTTTTTTGACCTGTATGCCCGTTGCCGAACGAATGCGCTCGGCACGGAAACTTATTCAATATGAAAGTGGAATCGCAAGTACAGTATTCTTTTTCATTTCATATATTATTTTTATTGTAGCAATACTCATTTTGGATCAGTTTTCCGAGCTTGCCCGGAGATTGATCCTTCCCCCATTTTATTTTGAATGAAGTGAAATCGCAAGTGCAGTTTCTTTTTCATTTTCATTTTTTTTATTGAGATTGCATTGTTGACTGGGATCAATGTTCCGCTATTCACTGGGAATTGATCCTTCCCCTTTTTATTTGTATGAAGTGAAATCGCAAGCGCAGTAGTCTTTTTCATTTTCATATATTCGTTGATTGCATCAATTCATTATGGATCAAGGTTTCCAGAAAACCTTGATCCATAAAGGTAAGGAATGAAACCTTTCACCCTTGCGCTCGGTACCGAGGGCGCAAATGCGCTCGATCCGAGCCCTTATTCATTGTGAAGTGAATCGTTTTGCAAGATGCATTTTCATTTTGTTCCTTATTATTGATTGCATCAATAATTATTATTTGGTTCAAGTTCCGCTCAGTCAGGGAATTGATCCTTATGCCTTGTATTCGTGCCGATGGCACGATTGCTCTACGGCTCTTATTTTGTTGTTGGGTACATGGGTACTGTGCGGGGGTGGGGAACGAGACCCCCCCCGCTCAGTTCCCACAGATGGCTCTTCCCCTTGAGGGGGGGGAGGTTATCGGCGTTCTTCTCCCTCTCGCCCGATCCGTCGAGCGCGGGGAGGGCGCTCGGTGCCCGATGTACAATTGTATTAGGGGTCTTCACTCGTTCGGGAGGGATCAAACCCCCGCACGAGGGGATTTCCCCCCCATTAATCGCTACTACTATTATTTCCGCAGGTGCTAACTGCTACGAGGGTGGACTTGGTGAGGTATGGGCGTCCGTTCCAATTGCAGAGCGTGCTGGTGTCCAGGGGCTGCGGTTCTATGTCTGGGCCTACTGCGGTCACCCATGGAGTGGTGACCACGCAACCATTGGTGACGACGTCCTCCTCACCTGGTGTACTCGCCTCACGTGGTAACAGTCTTGCCTACAGCCGCTGTGAGTGCCGTTCGCCGTCCGACGAGGGAGGGCGTGCCGCCGCCGCTCGTGGTTGCCGCGCTGCAGCGACCACCACTTCCGCATGCCCTAGAAACTCGCCCCTGGACCTGCCGCCGGTACCAGGATGTTGCTGGCTGCTGCTCCTTCCTGTGTTTCCGGTGCTGCCTGCCGTACTGCCGATTCTGGGCTGACTGTCCATGCCAAGTTGCTGCGCTGGCTGTCCCTGCCGTTGCTGCGCTGGCTGTTCCTGCCGTTGCTGCCGTGGCTGTCCCTACCGATGATGTGCTGGCCGTGCCTGCTGTTCCTGAGATGCCCATACCTGCTGATGTCGTCCCTGTTCGTGGTGGTACTACCCCAGACTTTGGTCTGTCTGTACAGGTGCGTCCGGGCCCCTGTGGCTTCGGCTACAGCAGCCCCGGCTCCGCCCTGGATAGCAGATCTTACGTCTGTCCTGAGGAAGCTGACGAAGAAGAGGAGGAAGGTGTCCGTGGTCGTCGTCTTCATCTTCTTCATCGTCGTCGGCCGCCGCCTCTTCCCCTTCGACTTCTAAGGCTTTACAGCCAGAGGAAGAAGAAGGTCGCCCTCCTCCCTCCTAAGAAGCTTCCTCGGGAGCTTCTCGGGACCCGTCTCACCTCGGTGGGACGGGAGGGTTCCTTCCGCTGGTCCTCCTGCTCCTTCGGGAGCGGGGCCCGTCTCTTCTTCCGCAAGGAAGAAGACTACGGGGACCAGAGGGGTACCGGCTAACACCGGTACTTCCTCGCCTGGTGTCAGTGGTTCTGCCACTGCATCAGGGTCCGTCTCGGCCTCTCGTTTCGCGGGAGGTACCGAGTGTACGGTCGCCTACCAGCGACCGTGCAGCCAGGAACCAGACCTCTGAGTCCGCTCAGCGTCAGTTCACGGCACGGGGCGGAAGACTGGTGACAGCCGCTCATGCGACTCTCACCAGACCAGCTCTCACTCTCATCGCGGTGAACAGCTGGCTACCCGGGGACGTGACGGTCCACGACCGACCACGGGCTGAGGCTGGGAAGAGGTCCTCCCGTTAGCCGGTGCCAGCCACGGCTGGAACCAGCGACGTGACGTGCCGTGAGGACAAGCACCGGTCTCACTGCGACAGTGGAGCCTGCAGGTCGCCTGACCGTCGCTCTCACAGAGAGCGATCGGGAACGGCAACCAGCACCAGCTCTTCTGACACTCGAGATCGGGGCCGCTGTGCTCAGTCCAGCCGTTCTCCACAGCGAGACGGTTCGACCAGGCCTGCAGCTCGATCGTCACCGCGGGTTGACGATCGCCTGCAGCCCTCCAAGCCTGCTGGTTCTGCCAGCGAGCGACGAGGGAGCGTCAGGTCTGCCTCTCCCGTACCTTCAACCTCCTCGGGTTACACCGGGAGGAGCGAGGTATTGAGGAGTGATCGTGAGGGGTGCGCCCCTCATGATCCCACCACGACGCCCTACGTGCCAGGCACGGTTCTTGGACCGACCAGGACGTATGCGCAAGTGGATGGGGAAGACCGAGAGGGCTGTCGCTGTTCCCCCTTCTTAGGAGGAAGGTTCTCGGAATGCTCTTGTTCGAAGGGCTTAACGGTCCCACTCTGCAAGATGCTGTGACTTCCGAGATCCAGAGGAACTTTGCCGAGGTTACGGCGCTGATTCGTCAGCACAATGACCTCGGGGAAGGATCGCCGCTCCCACCAGCAGAGCCACGTCTCGGCTCGAGTCGTTTTGGGGCCCGAGAGGGAACCCAAATCGACGGTGGGTCGGCCGCGATCGGAGCTTGCCAACTGTGTTGAACCAGGTAGTCTCTCGTCTCCGGACAAGAAGGCTCTCTCAGTTCTGGACGGTCGAACAAGCTACTTCACCTCCTCTACTGCGACAGAGGCGTTTTATACGTGTCTTCGGACACCGTATTTAAATACCCCTTCGGTCCTCCTGAGTTTCGAACTCGACGAGGACTGGAATGAGTCGGAGCGGTATCGGCTCTCTACTGTCAGGTGTCGATCAGCCCCACCCAGACGACGTTCACAGTGGCGGCAGACACTTACCTACAGTATGAGTTCGTAACCCTCCTCGGGAAAACGTTTTCTCCTGACGATACGTTTTCCCAGGCTCTGAGAGGCCATCGCCGTAAGGCGATGGCTGCTCCTTTTCTTCTCCAACTGCTAGATCCGCTGGGAAGGCGAGCCAGTATCCAATTCCTTCCCCCATCCCATTCCCTCTCTCCTTACGGCTACGAGGGAAAGGGGAGGGATCCTACAGAGATTTCTCTGTAAGATCCCACGTTAGGGGCTGCGCTACCGGGGGGACCTTCGGGTCGGGTCCACCTGACGTAAGCCCCGGTCATTGAGGAGGGATCCTGCCCCCCCTTTCTCGATTTCTACGGAATCGAGAGGACCACCAGCCGATATCGTCTGACGAATTCGGTGGGGGGTTTCGCAGAGTGCTTAGAATTCTACGGAATTTCTAGCGCACTCAGAGTGTTCGAGTTTTTTTACGATCTCCAAACACTCAGGGCGAGACCACGGTCCAAAGTGAGCGAGAATCCCCGATAATTGTTACAACGATAATCGGGAACCTCGCTTATGCTCGAATTTCCTGTAATTTCTAGCATTTGGAAGAAGACTGCTGCTGAAAGAAGAGTATCTCACAGTAGGCGCTTAAACCTGGAATAGAGAAGAACGGACGGGAACTTCCAGTTTTGGCTTGAACTATCGTCTTCGGTATTCTGTTCACCATTGAAGCTTTCCTTTGGGAAAGACTTCTCCTTCACTCTCTTGACTAGAGAACGAAGGCGGTCGATCTCCAATCCTTATTCTCATTCCTCGAAGGGAAAAGAATTTAGGATGGAGGTCGTGGTACAGAACCTACAAATATACTACGTATATTACCCTCGCGACATGATTCTTTAACAGTTGAATTGTTTTTTTTTTCCGTGGGGTAGGCGCATACCGTAGTTAACTCTACGGTTTTGTGACCGAGACGAATTGTATCTTAATTGAACTGCAACTCGGGTTGTTTCCTGCAACCAGCAGTTATCAGTTTCGATTTTAGATACTTGGTATTGTCATGAACACACCAAATTCAGCTTTTGTATTTACCGAAATCCGTTTCGGTTAAATATAATTGCTCGAGCGTATTCTTTATGCTCGATGGTTCTAGCCGAACGCATTCCTTCGTGGAATAATGGATTACCTGGCAACTCAGGATGACGATCACCGAGAGCTACTGCGTATTGAACTGCCTGATAGCGGCTCAGTATCAGCTAGGTCTCGGAGATGCACGGTCGGTTACGTCTCTCTCTCCCCTGGTTGGATTGACTACCGAACCGTATCTCTGCCCAACAATCATGGACTTAGGTCTCTGATTAACGGGGATTCTCGCAATAATGAAGGACCATCTACTGCTGTGACGCTCGATTTCATCGCCTTCGACATTGCGAGAATTTTCAATTTTTCAACAGAGATCTCTTGGACTCTTTCATCTTTCTGTTTACCGCACGGTAACAGAAGTCTGTACTAGTCAACCGCTGCATCGCACTGCGATAATGCGAATGATTTTTTGCAGACATCTGAGTTTGTCTTCAAAATATCTCGTATTCGTAGGTGTGCAATTTCATTGCTCGCCCCGAATTAACAGATATGTCAGAAGACATCGCCTACTCTCCGACCTGACAGCTCTACTTCCAAATGTTCAGCCCATGAGAAGCAGTTCTTCAGGCAGTAGTTCCCTGTCTTCATTACTGGAAGCGCTCCGCTTTTATTGCAACTACGATCCTCACCGGACAGCAATCAATAGCGGTTAGCGTTCTCAGTCTTTGTAGCACAGGTTCGAATCTTGAGATCCTTCTCTCGGTTCAGCTGTGAAGAACGTAGGTTTGCATTTTCTGTACACCTTCGTCTTCAAACGTCACATAGTGTTGTTTCTCCTTACCCGAGAATCAACTATACTATGAGATATCTTGCCATCAAGGACCTCGGTTCTCTAGAAGGCAATTGACTTTCGCCTCGCTGTTTTGGGCACATGCCTTAAAGAGAGTCATCACCTTGCCTTCTGGCATCGGTGACGACAATTATTTGTTTAGTCTCTTGGCATAACCCTTTTAAGGCGAAGGTCACGTGACTTGCTCGGGTGCTTGGACAACTTGCCTCCTACCGAACGCAGTCAGTAGGCAGCTGTCAGAGCGCCCAAGTCTGTTACGAACTTCGCTGTGGACTTAGTTCGGTTGTTCCATAACAATCTTTTCTTCGTCCTAACGGCTTTGTCACAGTACCCATACCATCGACACCCAACATTGAGTGTCGGTGTCCTATCCACTACCGAGAACAACAACTTCGCTGCAGACGGATAGACCAGTATGGGTACAGGACATCACCGAAGTCGAGAAGAGGGGATAGGTCATACGACAATTCCCTTCTTTTCCTCTGAGGTAATTGCATGACTTTGCCTGCGAAGTCAAGCATCCAGGGGATGGGGATTCGTGACGCTCGATTTCGTACCGATTCGTAGCGAAGACTCTGAACCCTTCGGTTCCTGACGATCGGTTAGAGTCCTTCACAGTCCCCTCCCTAAGGACTTTCACCGCCTTCGATGCAAGGAGATGCTGCTTTGTCCTGTGAAGCACGACCGCGCTTTCTGAAGAAACTCGACATCCCAGGCGGAGTGTTGAAGACTCTTCGTCAGCACCAAGATGACCTAGAAGTACACTCCCTCGAGTTACACAAGAACTTCTCCGTGGCGCAGGCTGAAGGCAGGGGTCTGGTACAACCAGACCACTGGCACCTCCTTCTACCTTTTGGATATTGCCCACAGGTCCTTGGATCGTTTTCCTTAGGACCCGTGGTGGCTGCTCAACACGTTGTGTAGCTAACCCAGACCCTAGCAGGCTGAACAGCAATCGAGTCCTGGTGTGACTGTATGAATAGATAGTGAATGAGAAAGTGACTGGCTTCTCTTTTCTATCTTTTTCTACCCCTCTACCTGTGGGTAGAGGGATACGGTCATTACCCTGCTGGATAAGGACGAGATGCCGGTGAGCTATATGACAGAGCCCCATCCTATCCCTTTCACTAGGGATAGGAGCAGAGTATCCACCACTTCCTTCTACAAGGGGGGGAAGTGGATGCCTACAAGAGTCAAACCCATGACTTTATATTTGCTCCTGTACAGGAACAGTTTCTTGCATTGCTGGTACGAAGAGATGCGCATGCCCCTCTCTTAGTACTCGGTCCAGAGGTCTGACCATTGATCCTGCGGTGCACACCCCGATCAATCGGACAGAGCTTGGATCCCTCCCTCGCTCTTACGACCAGGGAGGCTTCCAAGGTTGGGCGAACACCAGTCCTGTTCACAAAAGACTCAGATTCCACCCACCAAGAAGTGAGTCTTCCTATTGTAAAGGACCGAAGGTTTGTATGCGTGTCGGAACAAATGACAATTTGTCTAAAATTTGCATTTTTCCTAACTATACAAACCTGAGGTCCTTTTACACATAGCCCCACCTCATGCCACCCCTCACTCTGCAGTTTTTGCTTGGGCCAAAAGCAAAAGTGATTTGTTTTACCTCCCAGTCGCGCTTGCGCGCGCCTGTCGGACAAGCAGTTAACTACCGAACCCCTTGTTCGAAAGCTTACGACCTATCCAGCTGCCGCTAGTACCTTTCCTATTGTGAAAAAGGACCTCAGGTTTGTATAGTTAGGAAATGCAATTTTAGACAAATTGTCATTTTTGAGGGGAGGGACCCCCAGTGGTGGAAATTACAACATAGTGAAATATGGTGATATATTCTACTATCCCTATTGTGCTAATGAAGCTGCAATTTGGATTTGGCTAATTCAGAGTTTATTGAAGGTATTTTGAGCGACACCCTACTATGATTCTGGGTATGTGGTTTTTTTTGAGGGTCCAGGGGCCAGCTAGGTAAGGACCTGACACCTCAGGCTATGTTAAGTTAGGTTTCTTTAGGTCAGGTTTGATTAAATTGCAGCCTACTATGTGGTCTAGTTGTCCTAGGTTAGATTGAGTAGGGGTTCTTGGGATGGCAAAGCGCCCCCCCCCCCCCCCCCCCCCACCCTTCTTCCAGTAAGGGCCTGTCACCCTAGGTTAGGTTAGGTCAAATACATCATCGTGTTTCTCTTGTTTGGTGATTTCTCTCGCCCATAAAATCCGCTTTCCCCCTATGGTCGCCCATCAGCCCATGTGTGTGATTTAATTACTACAAGAGATGCAAAATTAGATAGGAAATAATGTAATAGGCAGCTTCTAGACTCACCAATATTCTATGTATAATTCATAAAATACCAGTCATTATTCCTTGGATTATTATTTATGTTTGTGTTCATTCTTTTGTATAAATGCAGCTGAATTTTCAATAATTATTTTATATCAATAGCTTAATGAAATAAGCACTGCATGCTTTCAGGTCAGAGCACAAGCCATACAGGAGCCCAACTTGGGAGGAGATTTTTGATCACAACTTTGATGACAGGTAAGATATTTCAAATTAAAGTGCATTCATGTATTCCCTAAAAGGAAGATAATCCTCATAAGAAATTGCATCTTTTTAAGAGGATAACGGGATGGTCCTGTGTGTCGGTGCCATTTTCATAACCCATGTTAATCTGTGACCCATTTATTTGAGAAAAAAATATGTATGGTGCTGGTGGGTCAGAATCAGAGAATGAATTGGATGTACGTACTGCCTTTGTTGCTGTGTGATGACATCATACTCTTGACCAGATTACCCGAAACTTATCCAGATTCACTGCATAGTTTTAAGTTTTGGTGAGATCATTGATGCTTCATGTAAACTTTGTCAATTCTTCAAATTTAATGGCACTGCCTAATAAGTTTTATGCTTTTCATCCTTCAGTCTTTTAGATTAAAAAAAAAGGCAAATGAATATTTTGTGTCAAGCCAGTTCTGTAAAAGAACATGATTAATTACCTGAGTATTTTCCTTATTTTGCATCCTCATGGTTCTTTCAGTTCTTTGTAATGCTATAATTAATTTTTCATGTTTTTAATCAACATGGTCTTGATATTCCAACATATCTCTTGTGTAAATTGCAGGGTTGTTTTAAGCTGATGGTTCCATTGGCCAAGAATTGTCACTTCAAGGTATTCATCACATTCACTAAGGCTTCTGTATTTTTGGACAGAATCAATAAATTAAACATTGACTTTCATATTTGGTAGTCTTGATACCTTTTGTTATGCACATTTAGTGAGCTTAACGTCATTTTTGGTTGGTGTACTTCTTTTGGGTGAAGCAGTGTACCTAAAATATGGTTTGTAATTGTGAGGAACAGTTGTTCCGATACGTAATACAAACCCTCGGTCCTTTAACAATAGGAAGTAGCTAGCGGCAGCTGGAACGGTCGTAAGCTTCGAACAAGGGGAGAACGGTAGTTAACTGCTTGTCCGATCGTCGCGCGCCGCGCGACTGGGAGGTAAACAAATCACTTTTGCTTTCGGCCGCGGGTGTGAAGGACGTGTTCGTCATCGCTCTCTGCCCGCTTCATCGTCGTATGCTTTGTTTATATTGTTGTTTTCTACTATGGTTTGTTTGACTTGAAAATGAAACTGTAAGTACACTGTTTTCATTTTCATTACTTAATTATGACCACATGGAGTTATCGCCGTAGATGCGGCGATTTCCTCTCTTTTCATAATTGAACCCTTGAATTATGCCTCGGTGCCGAGGGCGGGCGCGCTCTGCGCCGAGTCATGTATTTTGGGCGAAAGTGTGTAATTGAAAAAATGTAAAGTACTCTTTTCATTATATGTTTGCCCTGTGCGTTCGTTACCGAGAGTGTGTTTGCGCTCGGCACGAGCCTTTTAATTTTGTATAATAGAATGCAATGAAAGTGGATTCGCAATTGCAATATTCTTTTCATTTTCATTTATTTATTTGCATGAAATTTAATTTGGATCAATTTTCGTTCTTACCCGGGAATTGATCCTTACGTTTTTTTTTTATGTGAAATGAAATCGCAAGTGCAGTATTCTGTTTCATTTTCATATCTATTTTTATGATAGCATCATATTATTGGATCAAGTTTCCGTTCTTACCCGGGAATTGTCTTTTCCGCCATTAAGTTTCTATGAAGTGAATCGCAAGGGCAGATTCTGTTTCATTTTCATATTACTTTTCACTGCTGTGCGGGGGTAGGGGAAGCGAAGGTCTGCCAGGAAGTCGTCGGAAAGCTCTACCGCGACTCCCTTGGTATCCGATTCTTCGTCTTCCTTCCTGCCCCCCGCTCAGCTTCTTAGTTTGTATTTTGTAATTGGGGTCTTCCTTGCGTTCGGGGTGGGGCATGTCTTCCCCCCGTGCGTGAGGGAACCCCTCTTACTAATCTATCTATGTTACCGCGCAGGTGCTACATCCGTGGGAGACGACCTTGGACAGGTATGGACCACCGCGGAGGCAGGGCGTGCCTAGCATCCACGGCTGCTGCAGCGTCTAGCGAGGTCTGGGGCGGTCTCCACTACTACCACTGCCGCTTATGCTGCTCCCCCCCCTCCTGGTCTACACTCCCCATGCTGTGTCGATGACGCCGTCTGCCGCTACTAGGGCCGCAGCCGTACCGACCTGGTGGGGTTGCCGCCGCCGCCTGTTTTTCTTCGTGTTGCCTGCCCCAGACTGTGCCAGCGCTCGCCCTTCCTGACCGCCAGGTCTTCGCTGGCTCCGATGATTCTACGGAGGCCGAGGTTCCGCTGGCTGCCGATGATTCTACGAGGCGATACTGGGCCTGCCGTACCTGCCGCTGATGTGATTCCCGCTGTTGGCTGGCTGTCCCTTCTGGGTCTACCGCTGCCGCTGTTCCTGCCGCTCCTGAGCTGGTTGCTGTTCTGTCGTCTCCTGATTCCTGTGCCTGTCCATGCTGGTCCTGCCCACGGTGTGTCTTCCCCAGTCCCAGGTCCTTCTCCGGACAGGTGCAGTCGGGCCCTGTTGCTTCGGCAACTGCCCCGGCTCCCTCCTGGATGGAGGACCTGACGACTGTCCCTGCGAGAGCTGACGAGGAAGAGGAGAAGAGGAAGCTGTCATCTTCGTCTTCATCGTCTGCTGCTGCCTCTTCCCCTTCGACTTCTAAGGCCCATAAGCCGAAGAAGAAGAAGGCTGCCTTCCCCCCTAAGAAGTCTCCTTCGGGAACTTCTAAGGGCCCGTCCCACCTCGGTGGGACGGGGGGTCCTTCTGCTGGTCCTCCTGCTCCTTCGGGAGCGGGGCCCGTCCTCCCCTTCCGTAAGGAAGAGATAGACGGGGACCAGAGGAGTATCGTTAGCTCTGGTACTTCCTCGCCTGGTGCTAGCGGCGATGCCGCTACGCCAGGTTCGGCTCGGTCTCTCGTATTCGCGAGAGATCCCGAGTGTACGTTGTCTCCCTCGGGAGATCCGTGCAGCCAAGTTTTCGGCGCCAGAGTTCGCTCGGCGCCAAGACGCGGCACGAGCAGAAGGCGGGTGAGAGACGCTCAGGTGACTCTTGCCAGGCCAGCGGTCCGCTCTTGCAGCGACCAGCTGGTAACCCGGGTTTTCCCCCCCCTAAGAAGGCTCCTTCGGGTGACCTTCTAAGGGCCCGTCTCGCTCCGGCGATTCGGGGAGCTCTTCTGCTGGTCCTCCTGCTCCCTCGGGAACAGGGACCCCGTCTTTTCTTCTAACCAAGGAGAAGAAGACGACGGGGACCAGAGGAGTACCAGCTTCGGCTGGCACTTCCTCGCCTGGTTTTAGCGGTTCTGCCGCTAAACCAGATCCGCCTCGGCTTCTCGTTAGCGAGGAAGTAACCGAGTAGGACGGTCTCCCGCGGGAGACCGTCCAGCCAAAGTCTTGACACTCGAGCTCGCTCAGCCGCCAAGACCGAAGCGCGGAGCAGAAGACTGGCGAGTGTCGTGCAGACGACTCTCGCTAGGCCAGTGGACGCTCTCGCAGCGACCAGCTGGCTGCTCGGGTTGACGTGACGGTCGCTGACCAGCCACGGGTTGAGGCGAGGAAGGGGTCCCCGCGGTCGTCGGTACCAGCCACGGCTGGTACCAGCGGCTCGACGCGCCGAGAGGACGCTCGCCGGTCTCACCGCGACAACGAGCCTAGCAGGTCACCTGACGCCGCTCCCCATCGGGACCGGGCGGAGACGGTAACCAGCAACAGCTCGCCTGACGCTAGACATCAGCGTCGACGTTCTCAGTCGAGCCGCTCGCCACAGGTGAGCGGCACGGCCAGGCCTGCAGATCGATCCCCACCGCGGGTTGGTGATCGGCTGCAGCCCCCCACGTACGCTGGTCCTGCCAGCGAGCGGGGGGGAGCGTCAGGTCTGTCTCTCCACTACCTTCAACTTCCTCGGCTACACCGGGAAGAGCGAGGTAGCTAGGAGTGATCGTGAGAGGTGCGCCGCTCACGATCCCGTCACGACGCCGCACGTGCCACGTATGGTCTTAGGACCAACCAGGACGTACGCGCAAGTGATTGGAGGCGACCGTCAGTGGGGGAGAGGGGGTAGCGTCAGTTCTGTCTCTCCGATACCTTCAACTTCCTCGGCATACGCCAGGAAGAGCGAGGTATATAGGAGTGATCGTGAGAGATGCGCCGCTCACGATCCCGTCACGACGCCGCACGTGCCAGGTTGGTCTTAGGACCAACCAGGACGTACGCGCAAGTGATTGGAGGCAACCGTCAGGGATCTGTTTGCTGGCCCTTTCTTCTGAAGGAGG
>NC_061103.1:43427012-43452012 GCF_015104395.2 Macrobrachium nipponense
GTTTGATTGCTGTACTTCGTGGCTGGAGACTCACATCTATTGTACTTCCTCTTTTAGCGATGCTTTTTTGTTGGTCTGCTACCACTCTGATAGTCTTCATGCTGGAGACTCGCATCTATATTGTAAACTCCTCTTGTAGTGATGCTTTTTTGTCAGTCTGCTGCCACTCCAATAGCTGAGTTAACTGTTGTATTTGGCATTTGCCCAGCAGCAGTGCACATCTCTGCTTTAGTGTTTGGTCTTCTTTGCCAAGCCTGCCAAGCCTTTGCTTCTTGTATACTTTTTGACTTGGTTTAAGTTGTGAACGTACGTCTGCATAAAATTGAAGCCCTGCCAAATTATGAAACTGGGCCATGTTTTTTTCATGGAAATTTCTCTCTGCAAAATAAACAAAATGAGTAAGCATTAGTGTGTGCAAATAAATGCTTTGGGAATGAATCGGTTAAAAATATTACTGGGAAAATTTAAGAATTGGCAGTGTGTCATTACAGATGTATGTTCTAGAGATTGTATGAGAAACTTGAGCAGTTTTTGACTCGGTTGAAGGCTAACCTTGAGAAGAATTTAGAATCTAATCTGAATCTGTGAATGAAGGAACTATTGGTCAATTTGTGGAATCTTTTAGCTTGCTGATCATGGGTTAATGGAAAAGTTTTTTTCACTTATCTTCCTGACCCATAAATAGAAAATGGCTGCAATAGGATGGAGTAACATGAAAATTCTAAATCTAGGAGGTAATTCAGACCTGCTGTAGTTTGCATTCCTTTCTGGATAAACTAATCCTTTATATTAATAATCCTTTAGATTGTACATTGGTAACCTGAGATTTAAAAACATTAGTATCCTCCACAAGCTCACACAAAGCAGGGTGTCAAGAGTAGGTGCAGCAAAACAAAGATGCACCACTGGACTTCAGAGTAGACAGGGCAACAAATAGTTACCACTAACCTTCGAGGCATTGGACACGAAGTAAGATGGTTGATCAAGCTGAAGATGACATTAACACGATTAGAAAGACATACAGAAACTGCAATCAGAGCCTTGCATAAGTCATGTTCATTGAGATGTTCTTTAGACAAAAGTACCATCCATGAATATGGACTATCAAATAAGTCAGCAATAGCCTCATGATGTCACTTGACTTTGATAGCCGACGACCTCTGAACTACATCTTCCATGGCCACATCAGCTGTAAGAAAAACAAACAAAAAACAGTTACTTCACATTGTGCAATTCAAGTTCTTGCATTTTTCTATAAGACAAACTTAATTGTAACTAACTCAGGTACACCTTACCTTACACCTTACATCTTGTTTGGGTTGCCCCAGGTCCCTCAGTGTGAGGCACCTCTAATGTCTACCAGAGAGTTGCTAGTGCATCTTCTGGTATATTTTGCATCTTCCAATCTTGGATGGTCTGGGATATAGCTTAGATATTTGTCGAGCTTATTCTTAAACACATCTATGCTCACTCCTGATATATTCCTCAGATGAGCTGGCAACGCATTGAATAGACGCTGCATTGTCGGTGCTGGTGCGTAGTGGATTAATGTCCTGTGTGCTTTCCTTATTTTTCCTGGTATAGTTTTGGGCACTATTAATCTACCTCTGCTTGCTCTTTCTAATATTTTTAGCTCCATGATGTTTTCAGCAATTCCTTCTATGTTTCCATGCCTGAATTATCATGGAGCGTTCTCTTCTCCTTTCTAGACTATATAATTTAAAAAATTGTAGTCTTTCCCAGTAGTCAAGATCCTTAACTACTTCTATTCTAGCTGTAAAGGACCTTTGTACACTCTATTTGTGCAATATCCTTTTGATAGTATGGGTACCATATCATAATATTGCAATATTCAAGTGGACTACGAACATACGTTTTATAAAGCATAATAATTTGTTCAGCTTTTCTTGTTTTGAAGTGCCGTAACAACATTCCCATATTTGCTTTATATTTTGCCATTAGAATTGCTATTTGATCATTGCATAACATGTTCCTATTCAAACATCACACCAAGGTCTTTAACTGCTTCCTTATTTTGATTGTTTCATTATTAGGTCCCCCTATATGCATATAGCTTTCCTTCTCTATCCTTATTTGTGATTGTTTCATTATTAGGTCCCCTATATGCATATAGCTTTCCTTCTCTATCTCCATAATTTATTGATTCAAATTTATCAGAGTTAAATACCATCCTATTTACCTCTGCCCATTCATATACTTTGTTAAGGTCTCTTTGTAGCGCGTTCCTATCTTCATCACAAGTAGTTTCTCTACTTATTCTTGTGTCATCGGCGAAACTACTCACTACCGAGGCCTTAACATTACTATCTATGTCTGCAATCATAATAACAAACAGCAATGCAGCTAGCACTGTACCTTATGGCACACTGGATATTACCTTAGCTTCATCCGATTTCTCATCGTTTGCAATAACTATTTGTTTTCTGTTGTGTAAAAATTCTTTTTTTTCTTATTTTCTTCACCTAATATATTATGATCTACCTTGGTCAAAGCTTTTGCAAAGTCTAGATAAACCACATCTGTTTCTTTTCCGTTTTTCATATTTTTTGTATATGTTCTCACGGTGGACTAACAGTTGGGTTCGTATACTTTTTCCGGGTACAAAACCATATTGTCCTATATTAAACAAATTATTTTTTAAAATTTTTAAATGTTTCATAATATTTTTCTTTATTACCCTTTCATAATATGTGATGTTAGATCCACAGGCCTATAAATTACTTTGCCTCTAGTCTTGATCCCAATTTGAAAGTAGGGGTAATACGTATATGCTAATTTGTGCTCATCATAAATCTTGCCTGTATCTACACTCTGCCTTAATAATATTGCAAGGGGCTTTGCGATAGAATGAGCTACTTCTTTAACAAAATAGCAGGGACACCATCAGGTCCAGCTGCTGCTCCAATTTTAATTTCATTAATAGCCTGCACTATATCGGCTCATTAATATATGTCTGATAAAATATTCATTATTTTCATCACTTATTTCTGTATCATTATCTTCATTATCAATTCTAAGGGGTAAAATTCTCTCTCATGTCTTTCTGTCATTATGTTGCATATTTCCTTTCTTTCATTCGTTAATCTCCCTTCAATTCTTAGAGGCCTATTTCTATTCTTCTTTTATTCATCTTTTTCACATACGAGTACAATAGTTTGGGGTTTTGCTTGATATTTACTAAGATTTTTTCTTCCAAGTCCCATTTTTCATTTTCTTTTGATTGGATAATCTTTTGTTCTGCATTTTCTACCTTACTTTTTAGTTCCATCACTTTCCAAGCATTTTTTTTCTTTTGCCAGACCTTTTTTCCATTTTCTGATTTTCTGGAACAAGATCCTTCTGTCTCTTGGTATGCATGACTGATGTTTATTTTTTTTTTTTTTCTTCTTTGGTATATATTTTTATCCACTATTTCTCTAATATTTTTATAATATCTCCGTATTTACGTGTATATCATCACTTACGAAAATTTATCCCATCTTTGTTTTAATCTTCATTATTTCTGACCATTGCTTTGGAATAGGACTATTAATTCCATGATATTATGGTCTGAAATACTCACATTATAAACTATTATTTCTTTAACATAATTCACCTCTTTCACAAATACTACGGTCTAACAAAGTATTTTCCTTTCTTGTTGGCAGGTGATTTATTTGTTGAATATTGTATTCTAGTAGCATTTCTAATAGCTTTTCAAATTGCCTCTTATCTTCTGCACTACTATTACTCTTTCTTTTTTTTTCAAATTGCTCTTATCTTTCTGCCTACTATTACTCTCTTTTTTATATGTATAAACACAACCACAATCTCCTATTCATTCTTTCCAGTCTACGAAAGGAAAGTTAAAGTCTCCAGATAGGAGAATAGTCCAGTCCTTGTGATTTCTACATATATCATCCAATTATTCTATTATTGTGTCAAACTCTTTAGTATTAGGGGGTCTATATATTACTATGTTCATTAATTTGTTCCGATACGCATACAAACCCTCAGTCCTTTAACAATAGGAAGGTACTTAGCGGCAGCTAAACCGGTCGTAAGCTTCGAACAAGGGGGTTCGGTAGTTAACTACTTGTCCGGAGTTGGCAGTCAGCTCGACTGCAAGGAGAGAAGTCACTTTAATTTGGCCGTGCTGGTGGTTAGACGTGTTGCTCGCCTCTCTGCCCGCTTCTAGTCATATGCTTTGTTTTCTCACTGCGTGAAGGCTTTTCTCTTTCCCTTTACTGTGTGTATATGTGCAAGCTATATGTACATACATGTCTGTTTTGTATATTCAATACAGGGCCGTAAGTGTGGGGCCTTTTGGTCCTCTGTAGAGGTTGATCCTCATGAATTTTGCACTCGCTGTCGAGGGCGAGAATGCTCTCGCACCGAGCCATGTGATGTATGTGTTGTATGGTCGGTGGAGCAGTGGGAGCGGTGTGGGGGGAGGAAGAAACCGCGTAAGCTGGCCAAGGAGTCATCGGAGGGTTCTCCTGTTACTCCCTTTGGTTACGGACACGTCCTTTCTTCTTTTCTTCCTCCATCGCAGCTCCCTTGTATGGCTCCTTCCCCTTTGGGTGGGGGGGGGTATCTCGCTCCTTCTCCTCTCCGATCAGTGGAGCGTGGAGGATGGGGCTAGGTACCCCGATGTTCAGTGTATTCGTGGGGTCGTCTGTTCGCTCGGGGTGGGAACTGTCCCCCCCCCCCCCCCCCCGGCAAGGGGAGACCCCCCATCTTACTAACCCAACTCTGTTTCCTTCCTCAGATCTGCTTGCCATGGAGGATGATCTCGGCCGGGCCTGGTACTCACTGGGGCTGCTGAGTCATCTGGCGAGAGGGGCCACCCGGCGGTAACTCACGGCCCGACCACCACGACGGTGTCCACGCCTGGCTACGCTGCTCAACCTCACCTGGTTTATACCCAGCATGTCGCCATGGTTACCCCGACAGCTGCTGTTTAGGCGCCGCTGCCGGAGGTGAAGAGGTTTTCCTTGTCGCCGCCGCCTGGTTTTGCCGCTCTTGCTCCAGCCCTTGACTTCCAGTGTCCCAAGAGCTCTCCCCATGGACCTGCCTCTAGTACAGAGGATGCCGCTGGTTCCTGCTCCGCCTCTTGCGTCAGGTCTACCTCTCCTATCCCTTCAACTTCTTTGGGCTGTGGCTACACGGGAAGAACGAGGCGACCAGGAGTGATCTCCTCGCAATCCCGCCAACACGGCGCCCTACGACCTGGCACGGTCCTAGGACCGACCAGATCGTACGCGCAAGTGGCAGGAGGAGACCAGGAGTGGTCTGTTGCAGTTCCTCCTCTGGAAGGAGGGTCTCGGGAGGCATTCTCGCTGGACAGGCTTGACAGTCCGTTTCCGCAGGACACAGTAAAAACTCCTGAGATCCAGAGGTCGTTCGCCAAGGTTATTGCGCTGATTCGTCAGCACAACGACCTCGGGGAAGGATCGCCGCTCCCACCTTCCGAGCCTACATCAGGTTTGGAGTCATTCTGGAGACCCATAAAGGAACCCAGGACGACGATGGAACCCAGGACGACGGTGGGTCTGCCGCGATCAGCCTTGGCCGACAGTGTGCTTAGCCAGGTGGACACTCGTCTCCGGACAGGGAGGGTTCGCTTCGGTCCGGCAGGTCGGCCAAGCTCCTTCCCCCACCTCTACCGTGACAGAGGTGCTTTTATGTGCCATCAGAGGAACCCTCTGCCGCCCAACAGGTTAACCCAGAATTAGCTAGGCTAACTCTGGGGTTGTCTCTGCAGCAGCTCTGTCGTTCTTGCAGCAAGAGGCACTTGCCTTGGAATCTACTGCTATGGCAATATTCCAAGCAGTCTCGTGGCTAGACCTGTGGTCCCTCACAGTGTCAAAGCCGCGCGCCTCCTCGGGAAACATCACTCCTGAAGGGGACCCGGCTTTCGTGAGACTGTGGCCAGTCCCTGGAACTTGAATGAATTTTTATAAAAATTTGTGGCCATTACCACGCGCCGGAGGGCCAAAGCCAAAGGCCTTCAGCGCATATATATCAACTGGATATATTTACTAATAGAAGATACACTTATATAATTAAATCAAATGATTAAAATTAAATTCAAATTAAAATACTCAATTAAATATCATAAAACAAATGGATTTCCTTAAGAAATTAAAAAATCTCCTCTGTGGGAGCACCCTCTCCTAAATATCTGACAAAGATTTGTTGGTGAAACCAAACCGACGTCTAAGATTAAAATAAAGAGGACAGTCAACAAATATATGCCTCACTGTAAATGCCAACATTACAATTGGAGCATTGAGGAACCTGCCTCTCTGCTCCACTAGTTAAAAGATACCTGTGTGTTAAAAATGTATGCCCTATACGCAGGCGTGTTAAAACTATACTAGATCTTCTATCCATCCCAACAGAAGGTGTCCAGGGATGAACAGGTCTGATCGATTTCAGCTTTAAATTGTTATTTAAGTTGGACCAGTGATTCTGCCACTTAGTCCTACAAAATGATTTAATAAAAAGTTTAAAATCTTTACAGGGAACCCTCACAGAGTGGGGAAGCCCGGGAGGGAAGCTGCCTGCTTAGCGGCTGTATCAGCCAGCTCATTACCACGAATTCCCACATGCGAGGGAACCCAACAAAACTTCACACCAATGCGTTTTCGAGAATGCAGGAGGACCAGCCAATCCTGCACCTCTTGGACGAGTTGATTAGATGGCATCAACTTCTGGAGTGCAGCTAGGGAACTCTGGGAATCACAATAAATAATATAAGAGTCCCCAGTGCTACCTGAACTAAAAATAAATTTCAAAACGCTAAAAATAGCATAAATCTCTGCATTAAAAAATTGAGAATTTAATAGGGAGGCTATTTTTAATTGTTCCTCACCGACGATGAGCAGAACATCCAACTCCATTTGGCGATTTTGATCCATCTGTATATACAGCAATCGAGTTACTATGCTCAGAAACATGGGCCAAGAAGCTACTTTTAAGCTGAACACTTGAACTGATCTTTTTGTTGTCTCTAACTTGGCAAATATCTAAAGGATGGCTACACCAAGGAGGGAATTAGAAAATGTAGTTTCCATAACCAGTGGAGGAATAAGGCCTACTCTCTCGCACTGATGTTTAATCTAATTTCAAGGGGCTTAGGCAATGTAGGTCTAGTTGGTGCTCTGTCAACAGGATGTTTTATATACTTAAAATTTGGATTAGATTGAGAGGTTAGTGCTCTTGACAAATATCGGAGACCTTGTTCCTCCCTCCGAATGAAAAGAGGAAGAAAACCAGAGTCTACATAAAGGCTCTCAACAGGAGACATTTTAAAAGCACCTGTACAAATACGCAATGCCATATTGTGTACTACATCCAGCTTGCCTAACAAGGTCTTACATGCCGAGCCATAAACCTGAGATCCATAATCAATCTTACTCAAGCATAATGCCTGATAAATTCTTAATAAAAGTAGTACGGTTGGCTCCAAAATTCAGGTTACTAACAACTTTAAGAATATTGCACCGCTGTTTAAACATTTACTGCAGTCTCATTTATATGTTCAGCAAAAGTCAATTTTTTGTCAAAAATAATTCCTAAATATTTGACTTTATCTTCATACAGCAAGATAGAAACCTTCTAAAAATAAGGTTGGAATCTCTTCCCTTCTTCGTGTTCTGCAAAAAACGTATAGCTTTAGTTTTTTCTGCAGAAAATTTGAAACCTTTACTATTAGCCCAGGAAGTAGCAGCATTAATTGCAAACTGAATTTTAGTACAAGCTTCAAACTGCAGTAGCTCTACTACAGACGACAACAATATCCATCCGTGAATGCTTGACCAGTTTACTCAACAGGGAGATGTTTTTCAAGTAAACCACCATTAATGGCTATCTCCTACCTGGCCCACCAAGATGGGGTAACCTGTGGGCCAACCTGGTACTGAGGTGTAGGGATGCTGTCCTCACTCTAGTAACAGGGCGGCTGGGTGAGAGGCGGCCTTGGGTCTTCGCAATGGACCGGTGCCGGAGTTCCTCCTCTCTTTTCCCCAGAGAGATGGTGGATGCTGCGGTGGAACAACGGCGCACTGACGAGAGTGACCATTTAGTCCACCAGGCAGTCTCGAAGGTGGCTGGGCAACCTCGAACGAGGGTGGCTGGGCAACCTCGAACGAGTGTGGCAAAGCCCAAGAGTTTAGCTAGCGGCTAGGACGATCGCTTCGTCGAAGCCAAGAGGAAAGACACTGCCTTCGACTTTGACTGTAAGGAGTGACCGTAACAAGCCCTCCTCCTCTCGAGGAGGAACCGGGAAGAAGAAGTCAAAGAGAGGAGGGAAACGCTAGGGACAGCATTCCCCTCACCTGCTGCCGGAAGTGGGGGGATGCCTAGCGAGCCATTGGGCAACTTGGCAGCGCTACGGAGCGGAGACCTGGATAGTAGACGTCCTTCGGGAGGGATATTTGCTACCCTTCGAGTCTCGGCCACCCCTCACCCCCAACCCGGTCCATCATCTTCAGACGTACGTTCCTGGTTTGGCCAAGGATGTGGCCTTTCGGCAGGAAGTAGAAGCCATGCTGAGCAAACGTGCTGTGGAGATCGTATGGGATCAGTCGCCGGGGTTCTACAGTCGACTTTTCCTGGTGGAGAAGTCCTCGGGGGCCTGGCGCCCGGTGATAGATCTCTCTCCCTTGAACCAATTCATTCGCCAGACTCGGTTCACTATGGAGACGGTACGGTCAGTGCTCGATTCCATCAGGGAGAAACGACTTTCATACTTTCTGTGGATCTTGAAGGACGCGTATTTCCAGATACCCATCCATCAATCCTCCAGGAAGTATCTCCGCTTCATCCTTGACAGGACGGTGTACCCAATTCAGGGCACTTTGTTTCGGTCTCTCAACCGCCCCACAGGTGTTCAGGCGAGTGTTCACACTGGTGTCGGCTTGGGCCCACTCGGTAGGGATATGTCTTCTGAGGTATCTTGACGATTGGTTGGTCCTGGCAAGATCCCGCTCGCAGTTGCTACAGGACAAGAGATCGACTCCTCGAATTCTGCCAACGATCTGGGGATCGTAGTGAATTACGAGAAGTCAGATCTCGAGCCTCCCAAAGCAGAGGAAATGGAAGTACCTGGGCATGCTGATCAATACAGTAGCAGGGCGCGTCTTCCCCGCAGATTCACAGATCAGCAGGTTCAGTGAGGCAGCAAGACGGTTCCTGTCCCTACAGGAGCAGCCAGCTCAGCAGTGGCAGGTCGTGATCAGTCACCTGTCGTCTATCGAGAAGCTAGTCCCTCACGGGCGTCTTCACCTGCGGTCTCTTCAATGGAGACTTAAGGAGTGTTGGTCACAGGCAAGAGACCACCTTTCTTCCCCGTGTCTCTCAGGGAGGAGGTTGAGGCAGGGACCTAGGCCCTTGGTGGCTGGACGACGGGAACCTCGTAAGAGGAGTGCCTCTTCGCACTCCCCCCCCTGGATGTTGCTGTTCTCAGATGCATTGACCGAGGGATGGGGCGCACACCTGGAGGAGTTGCTGGCTGCGGGTGTGGGGAACCATCACGACAAGCACCTTCACATCAACATGCTGGAGCTCAAGCGGCGTTTCTTGCTCTCCAAGAATTTCAAGATCGTCTGGGGGGGGGGGACACTCAGTGGTGTGAGCGACAACACCATAGTAATGGCATTTTCGTCAACAAATGGGGGCCTAGTGTCCCTCTCGTTGCATCAGTTGATGTTGCAGGTGCACGAGTGGGCCGAGGCACACTCGGTAGAGCTGTCAGCCCGCTACATTCCAGGCAAGAGGAACTTGGTGGCAGACAAGCTGAGCCGTCGGGATCAGGTGATAGGAACCGAATAGCCCCTTCACCCAGACGTGGCGGAAAGGCTCTTCAACCTGTGGGGGCATCCAGTCGTGGATCTGTTCGCCACCCTGCACAGCAGAAAACTCCAGGTTTTCTACTCGGCTGTGTCGAACCCATGGGCAGCTGCAGAGGACGCTCTACAACACCCGTTGGGACAACCTCTTCGTGTAACGCCTTTCCCCTCCCGTGATGTCTGATTTGCAAGGTGATCAGCAGGGCGCTGGTCACCCCGAATCTTCGGATGATCCTGGTGGCACCCAAATGGCCTCAGGCCGTTTGGTACCCAGACCTGCTGGCTCTGCTCGCCGAAGCACCGAGAGAGATTCCCCCCTGGCACAACCTCCTGTCCCAGCCACATGTAGAACGGTACCACCGGTTGATTCGGTCCGTGTCTTCACGGCTGGCTGTTATCCAAAATCTCTTGCGAGCGAGAGGCTTTTTCTCAGACAGTCCTCTGCAGCTGTATACCAGGGAAAGTGGTCTTCTTCTGTGGTTGGTGTTGTGGACGGGGTCTCTCTCCTCTCAGAGCCACTTTTCAGCAGGTAGCGGATTTCCTCGTTTTCCTTCGCCGAGAGAAGCTCCTCTCCGTCTCCGCAGTTAAGGAATACAGAGCCGCCCTGGCTCTAGTCCTTTCCCTCCTTATGAAGAGCTTCGAGAGGTCTTGCCCAACCAGGGAACTCAGGACCCCGGGGTGGGACGTGACTCTCGTCCTTAGGAGTTTGACTCGAAGACCCTTCGAGGCCACTCCGAGAGTCGTCAGACAGGGATGGCCCTGGCATCGGCGAAGAGAGTAGGGGAACTTCATGGTCTTTCCTTTGACGTCAAGCATTCCAGGGACTGATAATGATGCGGATGAGATGCTGCTTTGTCCTGTGAGGGCGCTACGGCACTATCTGAAGAGAACTCGACACCTCAGGCCTGAGTGCCAACGCCTTTTCGTTAGCTGCATGAGGTGATCGGAGGGCGTACGACACGGATGGTAGTGACGACACCCGTACCCTTCGTCCAAGAGCTCACGAAGTCAGAGGTATTGGTCCAACCCTTGCGTTCCGCAAGAACTTCTCCATGGCACAGGTTCTGAAGGCAGGGGTTAGGGCCAACCAGACCACCTTTACTTCCTTCTACCTTCGGGATACCACCCACAGGTCCTTGGACACCTTTTCCTTGGGACCCGTGGTGGGGCTGTGCTCAACAAGTTGTGTAGTCTATACCCAGCACCCGAGCGGTCATAACAAAAGCATTGCATCCTTGTGTAACTGCATTAATGGACGAGTGAAAGAGAGTGTGACTGGCTTCTCTTCTTCCTCTACCTGTGGGCAGAGGGCCGCGGTCGTCACTACGCTGAACAGGAAGCAGATGCAGGTAAGCTACACGACTGAGCGACCATCCTATCCCTTTCAGTAGGGATAGGAGTGTTTATCCACCACTCCCCAACAAGGGGGGAGTGGAAGCCAACAAGAGACAAACCCATGACTTCATTTTGGCTCTTAAAGTAGGAACTAGTTCTTGTGTATTTGCTATTTATAAGAGGTACGCTTGCCTTCCTCTTATAAACTTGGTCCAGAGGTCTGACCACTGATCCTGCGGTGCACACCCCGATCAGCTGGGCAGAGGCTAGGATCCCTCCCTTTGCTCTTACGACAAGGGAGGGAACCAAGGTCGGACGAACACCAGTCTGTTCATAAGACTCAGATTCCACCCACCAATAAGTGAGTCTAACTATTGTTAAAGGACCGAGGGTTTGTATACGTATCGGAACAAATAACAATTTGTCGAAAATTGTATTTTTCCTAACTATACAAACCTGAGGTCCTTGACACATAGTCCCCACCTCATGCCACCCCTCACTCTGCATTTCCTGGGCCTAAAGCAAAGTAAAGTAACTCCTCTCCTTACAGTCGAGCTGACCTCCAACTGCCGGACAAGTAGTTAACCCTTAAACGCCGACTGGACCAATATTTTACGTCGACATTTTTTGGTCTCTCGGTGCCGACTGGACGTATTTTTACGTCGACATACAAAAGTTTTTTTAAAATTCGTGGAAAAATACTTTTAGGCCTACAGCGCCGAAAACTCTTGAATCACACGCCTTGGGGATGCTGGGAGTTCACGGATCAAGGTGTTGTTTTTTGTTTACAATCGTTAACGCAGGCGCGCAAGCGCGAATTTCTTTCTTGCCGCACTAAAAAGTATCTGTGACACATCTCGGAAATTATTTCGTCACTTTGACATAATTTTTTTACCATTTTAAATTAGCCGTTACATGGAGTATTATATATGAAAATGTGCGCATTTTTATGTAGAATACAACAAAAAAATACTCATGATTGTAGCTTTTATCAGTTTTGAGATATTTTCATATAAATAATGATGTGCCAAAATTTCAACCTTCGGTCAACTTTGACTCTACCGAAATGGTCAAAAAACGCAATTGTAAGCTAAAACTCTTATATTTTAGTAATATTCAATCATTTACCTTAATTTTGCAACTAATTGGAAGTCTCTAGCACAATATTTCGATTTATGGTGAATTTATGAAAAAACAGTTTCCTTACGTCCGCGCGGTAACTCTTCCGAAAAAAATCATACATGCGATTGTGGTAATGTTTGCACCATTTTAAATTAGCCGTTACATAAAGTTTTATATATGAAAATGTGCGCAATTTCATGGCACAATACAACTAAAGACAACCCATGGTTGTAGCTTTTATCAATTTTGAAATATTTTCATATAAAAAATGATAAGTGACAAATTTTCAACCTTTGGTCAACTTTGACTCTACCGAAATGGTCGAAAAACGCAATTGTAAGCTAAAACGCTTATATTCTAGTAATATTCAAGCATTTACCTTCATTTTGCAACAAATTGGAAGTCTCTAGCACAATATTTCGATTTATGGTGAATTTATGAAAAAAATAACATTTTCTTTACGTCCGCGGTAACTCTTCCGAAAAAAATTCATACGTGCGATTGTGGTAATGTTTGCACCATTTTAAATTAGCCGTTACATAAAGTTTTATATATGAAAATGTGCGCAATTTCATATATTAATACAACAAAAAATAGTTGAAGATTGTAGCTTTTCTCATTTTTTTAAATATTTGCATATAAATCACGATAAATAGAAAAAAAAACCACGTTCGGTCAAATTTGACTCTACCGAAATGGTCGAAAAAACGCAATTGTAAGATAAAACAAAACTCTACAGTCTAGTAATATTCAGTCATTTATCTTCATCGTGAAACAAATTCGAAGTCTCTAGCACAATATTTAAATTTATGGTGAATTTTTAAAAAAACTTTTAAAAAAAACTTTCTTCCTCCGCGCGCGGATTCTCCGCCACAAATCTCCGAAATGCGTAAGTCCCATTCTCGGAATATTTGCTCAGTTCATATTAGGCATTTCATAGAGTTTTATATATGAAAATGTGCGCAATTTCATGTAGAATAAAACGAAAAATATTTGAAAGTTGTAGCTTTTCTTATTTCCGAAATAATTGCATATAAAAAAATATATATTAAAAAAAATTCGACATTCGGTCAACTTTAACTCGTCAGAATATGGTCGAAAACTGCATTTGTAAGCTAATATTCTTACAGTATAGTAATATTAAATCATTTGTCTTCATTTTGAAAGAAATTTGAAGTCTTCTAGGGACCCAACTAATTTAGATTTATGGGTGAATTTTGAAAAAAAATATTAGTTACGTCCGCGCGTTACGAAATTCATGCATTATTTTGTTTTTGATAATATTTTCTCTGTGTTGTTTTTTATCGTTTTACAATGTGTTTTATATACCCAAAATGATCGCAATTTAGTGTACATTACAACGAAAAAAAGAGTAACTTGTTACCTTTAAACCATTTTGCGCACAGCGCGATTTGAATACAATTATATATGAAATTCCGTTTTTTTGCGCTATCATATTATCGCGTTATTTATATAGATAAGAAAATTTTTTTTCATTTCTGATGGTTGCATACTAAACTTCAGGCAATGAAAAAAAGGAGCAAAAAATGAACCCTTAATCTTGAAAACTAAGCGCGCTGTGATTTTTTTGGAAAAAAAATTTTTTCGCTTCCGCGCTCACTCTGAACGTCTCTGGCACACGGGAGACATTTTTTTTTTTTACCGCTTCGGCGTTTAAGGGTTAATTACCAAACCCCCTTGTTCGAAGCTTACGACCAGTTCAGCTGCTGCTAAGTACCTTCCTATTGTTAAAGGACCTCAGGTTTGTAGTTAGGAAAAATACAATTTTTGACAAACAAATGTATTTTTCAGATTCATATCACCGCTATTAGTTCACATTCTGAGTAACTATATTTCTCATATATTTTTCCTGTTTTATGTCTCCATATATCGCGGTTCCCCCTAGATTCCTATTTTTGTTATCTGATCTATAAGTTTGGAACCCTTTTATTTGATCATCATTACCAGTCTCTTGGGAATAACCAGGTTTCACTTATATTTCATTATATCTATTTTCTTTTCAATTTGGGGTTTAGCTCTTCTCAAGAACCTCTAATTTCCTTTTTGAGTTACTCGCAACTAAACCCTGCGCATTCATCACTATGATGGTGTGCGTGTTATCTCATTCATTTAAATGGGTATAATAAGGAATAATAAGGATTTCCCATGTCTCTTTCCTGTCTGGGTTATGTTGTTCTTTTCTTCATTTCCAGAAATTCTGAAAGTAAAAAATCCAACTTTTCCAATATATTTGATCATCCTTCATCATAATTATTCATTTTGTGTATGAATCTGCAATTGTCTCCGTATCTGCACCATCTCTAGCATCGTATATACAGTATTTGTCTCTTGAGCTTTATCTTAGAAACTGATGCTTGCAAATCTTTTGCAAGCATCAGCGTGGTGATGGCTTGTTTTTTTCCTTCACCTCATGTTCTATGTCTCTTTATTTGTTTCTTTTCTATTTTGGATTTTTATTATTTAATTGATTATTTAATTGATTTTGATTCATGGCTACAGGGTGCATATATTTACATTTTTTTGAACTTAACATCCTTTTCCTTCTTTTAGGTTTTTGCATATTTTTGGATGTAGATCTCTGCATTCATCCTCATAGCCGTCTAGATATGCACATTTACCATAGATTTCATAATTCTGGACATACCTTGGGAGGTTTGTAGTAACATCTTTCACCGAATCTGCAATTCCCTCTTTTCAAAAGGGTGGCAAGACTAAATGTCTTTTCCTTTTTCTATTATTTTTGGGTAAATCCTCTTCGGGAGTTTTTTTGTGTTGTCATGTCATAGTTTATTTCTTCGTATGTATGCTGCTTGATTGCATTATATGTAGTATCTATGAGTATCTCTGCATCCATACTCTTGTCTGCTCTTTTTCATTATTTTTTTCTGTCATTTCAGTTTTGTTTTCTTCTCTTCCATTTTCCTCTTCTTCATCCTTTACTATTTGCACATTAAGTCTTGATTTAATAACATTGTCTATCCATGAGAGGCTTGTTGAGCAAAATACTCTGGTATCCTTACTCGTATTTTGCATGACTGCATCACATTGAGGATGCGTGGGAATGTTGCATGCAGAACATTTTCTGATCAGGTTTTGTGGATTGACTATGCTATACCACACCTTACACAGTTTTCCTTGTTTTGGGCATTCTTTTTCCTATGCCTCAATTAGTATAATTACAATGTTCACCTTATTCATTTCCTTTGTCGGAATATGTTGATTGATGTAAATTTTCTTTATAGTCTCTTGAACCACTTGATTTTAATTTTATTTGGAACTCCTTCCATTAGTTTTCATGATATTTTCTGATGATTTATTCCAGTTTGAAGGGTCATATCCTTCTAATATGTCTATGAATACTTTTGTATCTTTTTGATTAGGGCTGTTATTGATCTCATAGATGAAAAATGCCAGCTCCCTCCCTGCTAGCTTATCATTTTGCACATCTGCTAAACAAGCAAGATTTCGCCATCTTCTTCCACAGTTGGAGCTTTCTGCCATCCTGATCTGATTTACAATATTTCACTCAATAAACTAACTAAGTAGATGCTTTATCCCACTATTTTTTCACACTAATCTTATCACCGACAGTTCACGAACACTTCTAGATATATTTAGTTTTCTAGTCGTATGTTAAACGTGTGATATCGGTTGATTAATCAGACTGTGCACAGGTACATCTCACCAGCAAAATGGCACGTACTCGAGGAGCAGTGAGTAGGTCACATATGAAAGTAAACTGTGTATGCAATCTAAATTTGGAATGGTTTGATTTAACAAATATTATTTGTAATTGAAGTAACAATCTTGTATTTTACAGGAGACCAAAGATTTTTCGATGGGCAGAATACCCCTGATGTCCCCATTCACCGCTTGCCATCAATATTTCGTGGATTTTTTACCCGATAGCTTGAGGGCTGAATTACTGAGAAGAATTACCAATAACCCCTTCCTCAACACTGTTCATAGTATCCATGAGAATAAGTTTTGAGAACTTAAATATGTCATACCCATTTTGAAAGGGATTGTGGAGTTCTTTGGTACACTGCTATGTTTATTGTCGTCATTTATCAGGACATTATATTTCATTGAGACTACAAGTGTAGGCAGGATTGCCAAGTTTTCACATGCCAGTCCTTTCATGTCTCAATGAGGTTGGCTACTTCCAACATTCAATTCATTTTCAACAGTCCAGTAATTATAGGATGTATTTTGCTACATTCCCTGGATGGGTGGGAATTTATATTGCATTTGTGTTTCCCAGTTAAATGTTTATAATATCTGAGGTGCATTTGTAAATAGACCAAGAGGGAGTTATGTCCCCAACTTTATTATTGTAATAATTGTAGGCAATGTAAATATGTAACTTTACCCTCAGCCAAATATGCTTTATTTTCTGCTGTTATTCATAGACATGCGACATTGATAGAAAATTAAATAGTACTTGAAGATAACTCTGGGTTTGATAACCAAGTAGTTATTTTTTCTAATTCATTCCACCCAAATGCCTGTATATTTAAATACAGCAAGAGTCATGGCTATTTACTTTAACAATTGTCTTCAAGACAGTGAAGAACACTTTTGCAGCTCAATCTTTATATTACATTGTATTCATGCACAATCAATGGTTGCTACAGACTGCAAAACATTGAAAGTCTTGCAAGCATTATCAAAACTGAAAGAAAAAACATTATTGTGATTGGATGGAATTAATCCTCAATAATATTTTAAAAAACATTATAGGTGTGATGGATGGAATTAATCCTCAATAAAATTAACCTTTTGCTGACATATTTAGTTTTCATTAACTTGAGCCTGGGTAGGTGATCTCAGAACTTGAGAAAACAAATTTGATTTTCTTTCAATATCTAATTGCACTCCTTACCAAGTCATTTTGACAGCTGTGATTTACCAAGGAGGGCAAGCAGAATATAAAAAGGATAAACTACAAGAAATTTTTAAAACCTCAAGGCCAGTTATCCTGGCTTATTGTCATAACTAGTCTAGTAAAAGCAGTCTTTAGAACCAATGACTTGGTCCCTAATTACGTGATGAATAATGTGCAAGTTTTTAAATGTTTGCGATATCATCAATTTTTGTAATGCAGGTAGTAATTTATGACAATTTTAGATATGAAATGCATTAATACATTACTGCTTGTAAGAATCTGAAATTGACATTTAGCTGGTCATTGTCAATAGTACTATATATAAATTTTCCATACAAGTTTACTCTATTGTATATTGTTGAAGGTGCATGAATTATCTATACGGTGTTTTTATACGGTTGTGTACCCTTTTGACAAAGAAAGATCATTTTTGGTTTTGCATGAGCTTTAGTGCTACTTTAATAAGTAGGAAATAATTTTATGAATACTGTACTATGGTTAACATATTAGCATGATAGCTCTCCTTTTCAATGATGAGACAAATGCCAGTTTTCAGTTATTTTTCTTCAATTTCCATTCTTGCTTCTCACACCTAAATAATACTAGGACTGCACAGCTCTGCTCAAATATTTCCTTTGCTGATATATAAAAATGTTGATGGTTACTTTTTACAGCTATTACAGAAAACCATGAATAAGTATATATCTTTGTTTAACCAGACCGCTGAGCTGATTAACAGCTCTCCTAAGTCTGGCCCAAAGGATTAGATTTATTTTTTTCTTTTTATGTGGCTAGGAACCAATTGGTTACTTAGCATTGTGACCAGCTGGGAGCGAACTCGAGATACCAGATTGGTAGTCAAGTTTGCAACCCACGCGTCCAGTGGGAACTCCATGAACA
This sequence comes from Macrobrachium nipponense, assembly GCF_015104395.2. Classification (NCBI taxonomy): domain Eukaryota; kingdom Metazoa; phylum Arthropoda; class Malacostraca; order Decapoda; family Palaemonidae; genus Macrobrachium; species Macrobrachium nipponense. The sequence continues at coordinate 43,445,136 of NC_061103.1, forward strand.
AGTAAAAGCCTTTTACTTCCATTACGGCTATTTCAGAAATCCAAAAACGTATAAGCAAAGTGTTTGTTTTTTTTCAAGTAGCACATACACTACATCTACAGTCCTCTAGAATGGTAATGACTTTGGTAAACAGAGCTATTTTTCCTGAGTCTCATTTCAGGGGTTTCCGAAATCCAAGACCATTATATGTGTAGTGTTAAGTTTTTTGTACAAGTAGCACACATACTGCCCTTACAGTCCTCTAACATAGCAATAACTATGGTAGGCTGAAGAGAAAACTCTTTGTCGAAACAACATGGCATTACAGCTGTAAGAATGATAGGAAGGTTTGTCACTGCAATTTCAAGGTTGTTCTAAAATGGTAGTCCATGATTATAATAATAATCAGTATGAGTTAATATATTTAATAAACAGTTTAGCCAGACTACTTGAATTATCAGTGCCCAATTCCTTACAAACAGGCTCAAAATTTTCTGGGAAAATTGTACTGCAAATAGATTGGGGAAGCAAAACCTATTTGTGAATGATGCTTGTGACTCTCATAGGCTTATATACTGTACTCTTGACAAGGAACAATAAAACTGCCAAGGGCCTAATTTTCCTGTGCTTTTTAGCCTCTAGCAAGATTTTCTAGCTCTCTTACTAGGTTTACAAGTAAGAGTCAACAAAGATGATAGCACAATTGTAGGACAAGGGAAGAAAGAGCAGCTGCAGAACTTTTCTCTCTCAAGTCTAATCACCAGTTTACCATTTAAGATGCATTAAATAGCTCAAAAGTGAAAAGTGGCTGCACTACGAAGGACAGATGCAATATTCATTCAGTTTTTCCTCCACCAAGTTCATCAATATCTCACAAACTACCATTCATAAGTGCACAATTAGTGCAATGTACTTGTGAGTAGTCAAGAGGAGGATCCTCAAGAGATATAGTCAATTAAGGTTGGGTTGCTTGGATCTTGCAGTTAGGAGTTTTATGTTATTCAAGGCAATTGTAGGTCAGATGAGAGTGATCGACACTCATCCAATCAACAAGAAACTGAATTTACCATAAAGGTCACAAGGGTATTCAAAGAACTATTTGAACAAACCTCTAAAGTACCATTAAGGAGATAAATAAAGTCTGTCTCTACAAATTTAGGTTTCAATTTAAGAGACATTGAACAAATCTAGATATTCTGCTTACAAGAATTTTCCCTGGTGCCTACAGCTTTAGACTAAGGTGGGGATCATTAGGGCTCAGGAATTGTCACCGACATGTCGAAAGTGGGGAGGGGTGTCAAAAGAAATGGCACGGCCACCGATGTCACAACCTGGTCTGTGTAAATTGCTCATTTGCTTCTTGGATGTGCTAGAGTGATGACTGAGGTACTCTCCAACTGCGAACTAGAAACTATGGCAATTTGTGCTTTGGTTTGCGTCAAAATGAAGAACTGTGCTAAGAACAGAAAGAGGTACTGGGTAAAAGACTGATTAACACCTTATATCAGGAAATTAGACACCTGTGTTAGGGAATCTGTATCTCCTGCCGATAAACTAACTGCCACAAATGGTATTTAGTGACGGAGAGTTTATGAGGACCTAAAGTTCAATGTGACGATATCTCCTCCAAGGCTTGGGGAATATCATCCTGGAATGCACTTCAAATATTGTTTGTTTATTTTTTTGGTGGCAGTTTCCTGTGTAGCATCTGGATATCTAACTTTTAGCTTGTTGACTAAATATACCGTAAGCAATATTTTCACGATTTCTGTTGGAATAACAATTGAATTTCACATTCCATAAGCATGGGTGTGACTTTTATAAAGCAATCCCATCAGTCCAAAACAACTTATCAACCCATACTTCTGCCATAGTTAAAGAATTATCTGAAGACACGTATCACAGACGACAATTGTGTAATGATAAACACAGGTATTGTGTTGAAATAACCTCCATTTACAGCACGGATATGTATTTCAATCATAGAACAACTGCGTCTCACAGTGAATGGGCTATTTATAACTAATTTTAAACAAGTCGTGCGATTAATCTCTGCGAGAGTCTGTACCAGCTGAAAATAACCACATTCATGTACCAACGTCTAATGCTCTGCCCACTTTTCAACAAATCTTAAGACCGTAGGCAAGTGCGAGTGGGGGGCCATACCTCTGTACACAACAAACTGAAAGGCACTTCTGGGGTTCAAGCGGTTAAGAACCCTGTAGAAGGGTAGTAGTGCTGTAAATTGCACCCACTTTTTAGCTAGCTATTTACTTTACCTCCATTTCTGCATTCCTTCAATCTTGCCATTTAACATCTCTAATGACTACTGTGGACAGGTTCTCCCAGTTCCACTTCTGGATCCTTGTACTCCATTCCCTTTATTTTCTAGTCTCTTTGTTTTGCTGACCAACCATTTCAATTCCCTTTTTATTCTCCCAAGCGCTGGAATGGTTGAAAGTGCCCCACTGCTACCTTGACAGCTATATTTATAAAATTAAGCAATTAAGAACTTGCTTGATTTTTCAAGTGTCTCTTTACAGGAAAAGATAAACTCCCTAGATATCGAATATTTCAATGCTTTTGCACACCTGCAGAAACTATGGGGCATGATGATCACCAGACGTAGAGTACCTAAGTATGAGATGGTTGCAGCAGATAAGTGTAATTTAGTTGATGATCACCAGACTAGAGTACCTAAGTATGAGATGGTTTGCAGCAGATAAGTGTAATTTAGTTACAGACACTGCAAATAAAGATTAGTCCTTTTCTTCAATGGCCACCCCACTTGACTGTGGAAAAATTGTCAAATAAAATATGGGGTTCACCCACAGTGAATCAAGATTTTTTTTCAGGTTTCAGTTTGCCTCTCCTAATTTGGCAGTTTGGGAGATACTCCATGTTTGTATTTGTTTGTATGGTGTTTTTTACGTTGCGTGGAACCAGTGGTTATTCAGCAACGGGACCAACGGCTTTACGTGACTTCCAAACCACGTTGAGAGTGAACTTCTACCACCAGAAATACACATCTCTAACCCCTCGGTGGAATGCCCGAGAATCAAACTCACGGCCACCAAGGTGGTACGGTAACACCATACCGACCACGCCACTGAGGTGCTGAGATACTGCATGCACCATCAAGACCATCAAGAGGCACATATTTTCCTGAACTCTCCTGTTTTGGCAGAAGCTCCCCTCACAGTTGTCCTCTTGTCATTTGTCAAAAATTCCATGTACTGATAACTACAGGCAGGAATTCCAGCACTTGCAAAAGAATCATGGTAGATTTGTTCAAAGGAAAGCAGGCCATAAACAGTGGTTATTGCTGTCTAAGGAATCTCGCTTCTTTAAGGAAATACGTATTTCTGCTATTATGGGGATATACTGTACTTCCCATAGGATTGGTCATTAATTTAGGTTCATGAACTTTGATGATACCTTTTCCCTGCTTTTATTAAGAATATAAATTTGGTTATGATACTTCTTCAAAAAGTCCATTGCAACCAGGCAAGACTACTTCATTAAATCCCAACTCTGCCGCTACTTACTGATGCCAGACAGTCTGCATCTTGTCTTGGAGCCAAGATTTCAGATTACTGTATTAAAGGTCCATGTATGTGTGTTTATCATTTCCACACAGTTCATTCAAGGAATGAACACAACTGTGTGGGTTTGTATGTGGACTACAATGTGACCATAGATATTGTATGAGGAAGCTCTCTGGATTTGTTCCTTGTAGGAATCTTAAATTTTCCATTAATAAAAACCTCTTACTTAACCAATCTGCTCGGCTGGGAGGAGGATTCTCTTTGCAAACATTTGAAGATTCCGCAACCTAACCTCAGAACTGCATAGAGTAGATCTGAGACAAGAGACAAGGCTCCCTTCCTCCTAAACATGCATTCAAATAATTACTACTGCTATGTAAACTTTGATTAGAATTTGATTGCACCCTAGAAGACAAACATTTGTCAAGTAATAGGTTTGGAGTTTTGATACAAATATTAATCTGTTTTCAGTTTAATAAATATTTTACTATACTTACATTTTCTTCTGTTATTTACCACTCTCTCCATTGAACTGTGGAAGCTTCCCACTTTGTTTGATTCAGTCTGTAGATGACCTGGAATGACAAAGACCTAGAGATTATTCCACTCCTTCTAATTCTTTACCCTCTTCCTTAAACAACAGTTGTATAATTCAACTTCGCTTTTTCCCACCTTAAAGTTTTTTTTACACTAGTTTAATCAACACTCTTCTACTCCCAATACAATCTGTAACTGATTTCTATGTTCTCTGCTCTCATTTTTTCATCACTTCGCAAGTTTCTTTTTTAATTTTCTGTGCTTAGTTGAGTGTGTTACTTGTGCTTAGCTTCATATTTAGGACTACTTATAATTTTAGTAAGAAGCTGTTTGTTATAGCACACTGCTTTCAATATATTGTACTACTGTATTGTAGCTTTTAATTTTACGTTTTATAGTGCATATATCTTACAGGGTTTCAATACCTAATTCTTCTCCTCCGTCAATTCTATATGCTCTGGTTACTCTGCCTTTCTTACTGCACTGTGCATTGTTTGGATAACTAGAATAATTCTTCTTGGTGTTGTATTTGAGCCACAGATTATTCAAGGGGGGAGTCTCTGACAGATGTGTGTTTAATTGTAAACCTGAAGCCCTGTTCAGTAAACCATTTGTGTGGTAACATCTGAGTGAATCTGTAGTTACCTGTAAAAATAGGGTACAATACCCTATTTTTCCAGGTAACTACAGATTTATAAATTATTCCAGCAAAACTATGTAATGATAAATTTGATATCACTGAAGGCATGAATCTTAATTGCATATCTTACATTTTTAACTATCTACTGAATTGTGTATCTTACATTTCTATCTATCTATCATCCAAGGCATATGTTAGGGAAATATAGTCTTGAAAATCCTTAGTCCCTATTATATGTCATTAAATCATTTTAATACAATACTTATCATTTTCCTTATCATCTGAAACTTGTAGAAACAAAGGTTTATAATTGTTCACCTTTTTACTACTTTTAAAAGTAATATACAAAATTGTCAAGAAAGTAATTTTCATAACACGATGTCAGTCAGCCTCATTCAGGGAGGCATTTTACTGTGGGCTGCTGGTATAAGGAAGGTCCCATGTTGGCACAGTGCCACCTCAATCTAACAAGAGTAATGGGAGGTATTTAGGTTTGGACATTTTTGGAAAAAAAAAAATTATCATAAAAATTTGTCCCCTTCAGGAATTTTGATACACCAGTATGCTAATAGTACTGGTGCCTCATACAAAGATGCCAAGGCACTGGTTGACACCCCCCTTGACTTTGTTGTAAGGTATTATTTTTCTTGGACAACAATCTGAAATGTCTTGAGTTTCTTTTTTAGGACACTTGGTAAGACCATTTTCAGCTAATGTATTCTGACTAGTTAGTCAGACAATTAGTTGGTAAGTAAGTAATTCCCAAAAGTTTTGAGCACTAGACGTCTTGAATGATTTTTTCATATATTATATTGGTGACCCAAGAAGGGGTCTTGGGTGGATCTCTTGAAGTAACAACAGATTACTGGAAGTGTCCTTTTATTGCCTGATTACATGGTACACTAAATTTTACCAAGTCTCACAGTCAAGCAACTGCAGACCTGGAACAGATCAAAAAAAACTTTTAAGTTCCTTCTTGAGGAATGTAAAGTTCTGACCAAGTGCCGGGGTTTTACTGGTCATCCCCCTTGTGAAAACCTGAGGAGCTACTGAGAGGCTAAAGCTGAGGAACCTCAACTGAAGGATGTCCCCCTCCAAAACAAACAAGTTTTCTTTAATCAGTTATTATCCTTTTACACTGATTTAAATAGACCACAAAATCACATTTCTAGACTTTCATATGGCTGGTCCAAAAGATATGTTTTTGAATAGGGGCTGAAAACTGGATAAAGGTCAATGAGCTGGAAAGCAAGGTAAGAAAGACCATGATTACAGATGGAAAGGATGCGTCAACTATTTTTATAGAAAGCATCTTCCTCCACTCCTAGCGTCAACTATTTTTTATAGAAAGCATCTTCTTCCACTCTAGCCTCACCCAGATCCTCCTTCACTTTATCATACAATCTAATCCTCTGCTTCCCTCTACTAACAGGTTGTGCCCAAGCCCTATTCACTCCTTTCTCCTCAACCATCCTTACCAAAATCCCCATATAATCTTACTATTGACTATCTTGCCACTATCGTAATCTTTATCACCTTGGCACTTCAACTTTCTTAATTTTCCTGGCTCTCATGCAATGATATCCTCAAACTTGAACCATTTATCATCAATTCCACATGAAGTACCTTCATTTCACCTGCAAAGGGATTGTTTGCTAGTTCAAGGCTTTGAGCTTGAGACCAGTGCCCCTCAGGTCTTCCTGAGCACCTAAAGCAACCTGCAGCACCTGAAACAAATTTATTTTATTACAAAATCACTTCAAACCTCTTAAGACACTGGTAAGATACAGAAATTATCACTCGTTTTTCTTTGTTTCTGAATAAGTTCCCAATACTGGCCATATTGTCCTCGAGATATCTTTAAGCCCTATTCAGTCTGGCGTGCTGTTCTTCTATCCTTTTTTAATTAAAAAAAATTACTGTTAACCATTACAGAATTGCTTTTCCCTGACTCAATTTCATAGACTTTTCGCTTCAATAACCAGGTATTGAGGCAAATACTGTTTCTAAGATTGATGGCTCCCTAGGTCAGAATCGGATGTGGGGGAGCAGATCCCAGGGCTCCAGTCTGCTGGGACATGGTGTCCCTATGCCAGGTTAGGTCTAGGTAGTCCCTGGGTTAACGGCTGTCTCGGGCTACAATGAACCGTATACTGACAGTGCTTTTTCAGAA
>NC_061103.1:43454512-43464512 GCF_015104395.2 Macrobrachium nipponense
CAGACTTCATTTCAGCTCCCAGAGAAAGTTAGTTAGGAACTAAGCCTTATAGGCGGGGAAGCTGTATCCCTTCTCCTCTGTTTCCAGTGTAGTGTTGTGTAAAGTGAAATTGTAAACTTATACTCTAATTATAAGTAAGATTAATTAAGTGGTGTTTAACTTGCCATGTACCCCGGAAAACAAAACGTATCCATGTAACAAGCCCTCCTGAGAGACATGGAAGAAAAGAAATAATACTACAATGTTCCTAAGAGAATAGAAACTCATCAAAAGTGATAATTGGAGGTTAGCCCATATAACCGATAACCTCCAAACATTACTAAAGCTACGAAGAAGATTATAAGAAAGAAGAAAGAAAGAGAATAAAAGAAAACCTATAAGTACTCAACACAACAACGAAAGAAAGGTATAAAAAATAGAGACAGTCATAACAATGCCTCGATTTTTAAAACTAATGAGTTTGTGCATATTTACATTAAGAAAATTTAGATAAGAAAGTAGGTATAAATTAACTAAATATTTGATGAAGTCATGGAATTCTAATACAAAAATAGTTAGTAAATCTTGAAAGCATTTTATTTTAGTGATTCATTATTTAACTGGTCAAAAATAGGATTAAATACGTCAACATTTACTGGACATTCCCCGATTACCTCGATTAACTAAAGAATTAAGTCTTAACAATACAATTTACTAAACTAGAATTAAGTGATTGCTGCATTCAATGGGCCTAGCTATGGAGGAACATTGCAAATAAATTAGGGAAAAATTCGTCCTATGGCCTGCAAATACAAAGAAGCAGCAAGAAGAAGAAAAAGGAGAAGAAGAAATGCCTTGGGGCAACAGGCGAAAAAGTGTGACATTCGTTAGATTACCAGTTATTGATAAAACAGACAAATCACCTCACATTACTCTGTAAGTGCCAGTGCTTAGGTATTGGCGAGTAACCGTGTATCTTTTTATTCCATATTTATTTAATAACGAGTGTAAACTTACACTCGTTATTAAATAAATGTGGCTTACACTCGTTATTAAATAACTAGCAAACTTAAAAATACGGGTGGAGAAGTGAAAATTTATATGTTACTATTTGTTCAGCAATATTTAAAATAAGGGCGATTTTTATACATACCTACTACAGAACCTCTCTGTACACAATATTACAGTTTGTCCATAACTTAATTTCAAGTTGGCAGAGTCAGTTGCTCTGCTCATCGCCACATACAGTTTGGCCATGCGTGAACATGGGTGACGGCAGAAACACACCAACACGATCCAAAGTCTGGCCCCGTGACTTGTTTGCAGTGAATGAGAAGCCAGGTTGATGGGAAACTGCCTGCGCCGTAACTGAAACGGAAACTGGTTGTCCGAAGGCATCAGAGGAATCCGGGGGATGAACAGGACATTTGCCGGAGTGAGGGCCCGTTGCTATCACATGCTTCGAGGGGACGTGGGTGTTTTTAGCTCCATAACGGTGTACCTTGTTCCGTTGCAATGTCTATTGGAAGGATCGAAATTCCGAAGCAACATTACCGGGCAGTACTTCTTCAACATTATTTTGTGAGCTGGCAGTCCCGATGGATTTAATTTATTACTTCAAAAAATCTTGCGGATATTGATGATAATTTTCATCTTCTATTGTGTGCGAGCTGAAATATTCGCGACTTTCTCAGGGGAAGTTGTACAGAAATTATGTATGAAAATTCGTAAAGTAACTAAGTCTACGGGAATAACCAGCCTCGTTTCACGAACAGAAACAGCTCCGTTTCAGGGAATCCCTTCCCTCACTCACCCCTACAAAGGAGTGGGGTAGGTTGGATGAAACCCCCATTACAAACCATCTTAGGGGTCCCCACCATAACCCCCTGCCAAGTTTCATGGCCATCTGACCAGCCGTTTGGCCGTGATTGAATGACAGACAGACAGACAGACATTACGCCCATTATAGTATGATATGGAGGCTACGTTACTGATACAGGTGGTGCCGATGTTATAAAAAAAGATAGACCATAATTATGCTGATTAACAGTGGGAAATTTAAGTTAACTTGAGAAAAAAATGGTGTTGTAGCTACAGGTAAAGATGAACCATAATTACAGATTGTAGGATACACGTACATTATCATAATTTACAAAATACAGGGTAAGACGTATCATAATTTACAGATTGTAAGATATAAATGACCATAATTTGCATATTATATAGGCTATCTTAATGGGAAAAATACGCAATTAAAAAAAAAGTGCTTTTCCTGCAGGATCGAAATTGGAAAAAAAAAACAATTACTTTTCCTGCAGAATCTTAATTGAAAGAAATACGCAGTTAAAAAAAGGTGCTTTTCGTGCAGGATCGAAATTGGAAAAAAATGTGCCTTTTTTGTGTGAATCCTAAATACTGAATGAACAAGGTGCAAGGTACACGACTCACCTCTTAAATCAGATACAACATGTTCAATGCTGACATCCCAAATACTTGGTGCAACGATGAGACACTGACATCCCACTCTATGTGCAAGGTATGAACAACTTCAAAACTTCATATCCTTCAAAACTTCAAACTTCAAAAATTTCATAAACTTCTCCCGAAATTATTCCCAATATTACTTTCTACCGATAACGAACTCTTAAAACAATTAAACAATGCTGAAGAGATCCTTTTAAATAAGAAAACACATTTATATAAGAAACGGATAAAATATATATTATCCTTATTTTCTAACTACCCCAAAAAAACCACATTCTATTATATATAAACATGAATATGATAGAATGTAGAAACTAAATATGCAAAAAGCAATCACGCATGAAATACAGTAAAAATATACATACTAATATCCGGTTTCATTTCTTTTAGATTTGAACGAGTTCTCATTATTTGCCTGTTTTTTCGCAGCTTCTCTTAATGAAGGGTTTCCTTAATCAGTACAATACCATTCTTCAATATACGAGACTGCTTGAGTCATAATAACGATCTTTCACGCCGACTGCTACCTGTAAAAGAGCGAAGTAATAAATTCCGAATGTTCCGCCTCTGTCAAATGGTATAAGAATAAACGAGTTGTTGTTAAATAAAGAGAGAAAATAGTATTGTAAAGAATAATTGAAATCGCAATGGTAAAAATCATGTTCAGTCCTGATTGGTCCTACATCGTCAACCTTCGTTACATTCAGGTGTGGCTGCTGCAGATGTCTGCTGAAATCCAACTTATGTTCAAAGTAGATATTTGGTGTCAATTTCAGAACATAATTATTTGAATGGAAATACGCTTTCGATTTACATAATCCATCAGTTTTATAAAGTATGAGATTATAAACCACACATTTCAAGAACTATAAATATAATTTCATAAAGCAACTATGAGAGCCACTGACAGGTTATGAGACGGAAGGCTTGGGGAGGAATTAGTAGACACCAGATGTATCAAGGAACAAATGTATCCAGTGCATCACTCATTTTTTTTCTTTTATCGAGCCGCGTCTCACGGAGTAGCCTAGATGTTCCATTTCTCGAGTCATCCGAGTAACAACATAACCACCCTGATGGTCTTCATATCAGTGGTAGATATGATTGCACTGACTAAAGAAAAATTCAGTATATACTTAGATATGATGAGAGAGACTAAACTATGGTTGGGTTTATTTTCTGTCAATTTCGTTGGTATTATTGAATATTACAGAATTGACCTTTTATAATACCTTGATAATGACAACAGGAACTCTATTAAAAATGATAGCAGAGAGAGAGAGAGAGAGAGAGAGATTAAAGTATTGGTGGGTTCATTTTATGTCAATTTCGTTGGCCTAATTAGACCTTTTATGATACATTGGGAATGACAACAAGGACTATATAAAATTTGTATAAGAGAAAAGAAAGAGAGGCCCGACTATGGTTATGTTTTTATTGTCTGTCAATTCCGTTGGTAATATATTAAACAATACTGGATTGACCGTTTATGATCCCTAGAGAATGACAACAGAAACTATTAAAATTTTATAACAGAGAGAGAGAGAGAGAGAGAGAGATGAGATGAGAGAGCGAGAGAGAGAGAGAGAACTATGGTTGGGTTTATTTTCTGTAATTTTTTTTTTATTTGGTATTGTTAAACAATACTATATAGACCTTTTATAATACCTTGGGAATGACAACAGGGACCCGATTAGATTAATGTTGTAATAACCATGTGATATGCAATAAGATAAGTCCGATATCTCCGTGTCTTCGTCCATACTTGTTGTGAAACAAGTCAATAAGTCAAACCAACTGTTCGAAGACCTCGTTCAATAGTTAAAATTTCCCTCCACACGTGACCTAACAAAACATCAAGGAAAAAAATCATCAATCGTATTTTCGTTTTCGTTAAATTGAATTTCGTGATGGTCATTCGCAGAATAGTAAGGTACGATTTCATGACGAGTGGTAGTTCGCAAATTCATCGGTTGTCAAAGACCCACTTGAAAACGGAATTACCCCCTAGGGAATGTAATTAGGAGCTTCCTAAGATATAATACTGAAGGTTTGTACAGACAAAATAATGAGCAATTTGACCTTACACCTACACACGTCATATATGGGTAGATGCAAAGCGATAAAGAGATGGACTGAATTGCTTTCATTAATCGTCAGGTTCAGATTTATTCTTGACATTTAACTTAAATTACTATTAAATTTCTTCCCTCATTTGGGCTGGTCCTTGGTCATAATCATTGGTAAAAATTAAAATACCCAAGACCCAAGTGTTTTTAATGCTTTTTATAATTACATAATTATGAGATTTTATAATTACATATAATTATGAGATTTTATAATTACATATAATTATGAGATTTCATTAAAATCAACTGGATTTATCGATGAATTTATAGAAAATATCTGAAAACTACGTATTACACATTTTGATATTCAGTGTTTAACCGCAATCATAACTTCGTATTAACTAACCTTTGTTTAAGGACTAAAGCGATACAGATTGATTGAAGCTATAAGTTTATTTTTTTTTCCAATTTCCATTCCCACAACATTCCTTACATTATTTTGTGGTCAAGGTATAGTTAAATCACTATGGAAATAAAATTATTTTTTCTATTTATACAATGTTGAATTGTAGACAAATGAAAGCAAGCAAAACAAGATAGCATTCGATACAGTTATTTTGTCCATCCACCATTATGTGCGTTAACATCTTGCGATCTGTTTTGCATTGACGAGATGTGGTTATACACAACTTGTGGGTTGCGAACGTGCTGGAAAAGACAAGATGCTGATGGTTACGCTCCTGACCCTCAGCCGATGTTCCCCCATCATAATTTATTAACCAAAGTGTTAGACAAAAATAATGAGGTTTTTAGTCCAGCATAAGGAGTCACAATAATAATAATAAATAATGGAAAAGTAAATCCACAATAATATGTCTGTTTGATCTTGTTATTTAAAATACAAAGCAGAAAGCTTTCGATGACCTGCACGGTCCTCCTTGTCAGATTGACAAGGAGGACCGTGCAGGTCATCGAAGGCTTTCTGCTTTGTATTTTAAATACCAAGATCAACAGACTTACTATTGTGGATTTACTTTTCCATTATTATTATTATTAACTCATGTGATTATGAGTTTTCTTTGAATAATAATAATAATAATAATAATAATAATAATAATAATAATAATAATAATAATAATAATAATAATAATAATAATAATAATAATAATAAAATAAAAGGGCTTAAGTAGTAAAGGAGGAGGAGGAGGAGGAGGAGGAGGAGGAGGAGGAGACGACGACTTGGGAGATGTGTGTTTATAAGAATATTCGGTCTACTTTCGATGAAGAGGCTTTATCTGGCTTTATCTGGCCGCTTTAGATTCATCAGGGAATGCAGATAAATGAAGTTGATGTGTAAGATCCTTTTGCAGTTGTAAAACCACCATCCAAGACGAAAGTCGTATTAAGAATGTAAAACTACTTTATGACCAAATATGCGATGAATTTATACCATATCAGTTGTCAAGAAAGGACGTTCGTATTTGAACTACTAAAAAAAAAAAATAAAGAAAAAATGCACATACCTTCATGAAAATGATCTACTCAGGATAGGGAAGAGCATGAATAAGCGAAGGCAACCACCACCTCCTCCAAAATTCCTAGATAGCAGTGTTCAGCGTTGAACCTTCCACTGATCTCAATTCTCAACCAATTCACCAACGCCATGCGGGTGTATCCAACCCTAAACGTGACAGGTGATTAAGGTTGCTTCTGGCCACTTGATAAATATTTACCTTGCCTCCCTGTAAAACGACCGCATTGGGCAAGGACTAATTAGGCAGACGTTCCAGAAGACTGTCAGCGGGACTTTTATCAGGAAACGAACGGTTCCAGTGTTCATAAACAAGTCGCTATTTTTGACTCCTGTTATGTCTACTCTGCTGGAGTGCTCTATCAACGAGCCAGATTGATAGGGGGAACCGAACAGATTCCAGAAAGCTATCCTCCTTAAAGTTTTAAATTTAAATATATGCACGTTTACATAACTGTGGATTTGTTTCGCCAATAATAATAAAATATTATTATTTTGTTGAAAATAATGAGAGTTTTCAACAAAACATGTATCAAAGAGGGTCTGCTCCCAACAACAACAACAACAGCAACGCAAATAGACCAGACGTGACGTTGACTGACAAAATCAAGAAGAAAGTATCACTCATTGATGTCGCAATACCATGGGACACTTGAAGAGAAAGAGAGGGAAAAAATGGATAAGTGTCAAGACCTGAAAAAGAAATAAGAAGGATATGGGATATGCCAGTGGAATTTGTACCTATCAATCATAGAAACACTAAGAGGCACGATCCCAAGATCCCTGAAAAGGAATCTGGAAAAACTAGAGGCTGAAGTAGCTCCAGGACTCATAGTAAGAAAAGTGATGGACTCCTTAAAGGAGGCAGGATGCAACCCGGAACCCCACACTATAAATACCACCCAGTCAAAGGCTGTTGAGCAAGAGTTATTTTTACCAAACTTTTTTTTTTATTTCATTAACGTAGGCCTACTATTACTTGGATCATACCACAGACGAAAATAGAGAGGGGAGGTAGGGAGGCAGGTAGGTAGGTAGGGAAGGTAGTACTACCTGTAGGCAGAGGCTATAATAATCAATTTCCTCAGAAAGAAACCCCGAGTTTCTGTAACTCATCAGAGATTAAGGGAAGGAGGGTTAGCTTCTTCTTGAGGGAGTGCATCCTGTCTTCCCCCCCCCCCCCCCCCCCCCCCCCCCCCGCCTCCACCTCGCTCAGGGAACTCCATCCTCCCCTCCCCACCTCCTCCTTATCATCTCATCTTCTAACTCCCTCTCACTCTCTCTCTCTCTCCTTATTCACCCTCCCCTACAATACTTTTTTTTTTTTTTCTCTCTCTCTCTTTTCTTCTCCTTCCATTATCCTGGCGTTTTGAAATATGGACACACCCTTTCGTCAACGCTCTGTCATCAACCGTCTCTCTCTCCTTTCCCCTCCCACTTACTCTAATTCCACCCTCCCCTTTTTCAATGTACCCCCTCTGTACCCTTCCATCACAGCGATAACGGATGGTACTACGTCTTATACGAACTGTAGTACTACCTCTTGAGTCTGAGCCTAGTACTACGACTAGCCGTGTTTGAAATCGCAAAAGGAAAACGACTTTGAGAGACTTCCTACCGGGGAAAGTTTCGGTCTAGGGCGAATAAATGAGCATCTGGAAGCGCCTGGCATCAGTCCCCCCAGAGAGAGAGAGAGAGAGAGAGAGAGAGAGAGAGAGAGAGAAAGGGTCTACCTGGAAAGCTTCGAGTCGAGTTGAGTCGGATAGGCCTATTATGGCTCTGTCTCCCCCTTTTCTTCCAGAGTCACCCTCTTCTTCTTCTTCTTTCCCTGCGCTGCCTACCCGTTCTGTGTCAACAATACAAGCCGAATGAATTCTATCCTTTGTCTCTCTCTCTCTCTGCCTTCTTTGCGTTTGAATTAACGAGTCATCGAACTTCACAAAGCATCGAAGGACTGACTGACTTTTGGGATGTTCAGAGTGCTGTACTATATATAGGTCTAGGGCTCGAGGCTTTCATTAGTGTCGTGTCTCCGTTGTTTCTCATCATGATTACTCCTCTGCTCTTGTGAAAAAAACTGCTTATTATTATTATTTACCTTGAATTCCCTTTCACTATTTCAGAATACAATATAAGCGAGTCACAACTCTACTGACTTTCCAAGTGAATGATTTTTTAGGCTAGGTATATTTCATGTTAGTACTGTTGGCACATTTTGATAATGGTAATTACAATCATAATATAAATTTTATGAGTAAAAGAACTCTTACTACCAACGATGAACTATGATAATAATATAAGGAGAATAGATTAAATATACTAAATTGTTCGGAGCAGTAGATATCACTTAATATTAGTTAAAAATCTTTGATAACGACCAGAGTTTAAGACAAAATCTAACTGACCTTTAATGGAAAAAGTCCGTTTGGAGAGAGAGAGAGAGAGAGAGAGAGAGAGAGAGAGATTTTGGTACACACATTTGGCTAGTCACTACTATTAAGTACGATTTCAAGTTACTAACAACACGGACAATTGGAGAGAGAGAGGGAGAGAGGTTGGAAAGCTATTGAATGGATAAAAGCTGAAGAGCTGAAAGCTTGGAAGTTTTTTTTTTTTTTATTTTTTTTTTTTTTTTTTTTTTTTTTTTTTTTTTAAAGAAAAG
Source organism: Macrobrachium nipponense (assembly GCF_015104395.2). NCBI lineage: Eukaryota > Metazoa > Arthropoda > Malacostraca > Decapoda > Palaemonidae > Macrobrachium > Macrobrachium nipponense. Next base: position 43,463,238 of record NC_061103.1, read on the forward strand.
TTAGCAAACCAAAACAATTCACTATAATATACTGACTGAACCCGATAGTTGAGACTAGATACCAAGGGAGACACATCCTTCCACATAAATTAAAACTCAGAAAACACAGTGAAATGATTTTACAGTCAATTATGAGAAAAGGCAAGGAAACATGTCTGAGAAATAACTAGTAAATAACTAAAATTATATAAATAAGTAACTTTAATTGAGAAAGATTTTATTAAACATACGAGTGATCCTCAGACAAGAATGACGGTTTGTTGTCACTGAAGTGAATGAAAACGTTAATTTGAACAAATAATATAAAACTCTATTTACAAAAAGAAGCGATTTTGAATTCAAACCACAGAGGAAAATAATGCAAATAAATATTTTAAATATAAAATAGAAACGAGATAATATTCGACAAGTATATTCAGTGACAGTTGAATAAATGGACCAATAGTGGCTACAGATCGTGGATTATAATTTTTTTGTTTTCATGCGACCGTTAACCTTTTCACCAGCATTGTCAGCTTCTAGGCCACTTTGATTGTCAAGGATTTACGTTTCCACAGGACGATGACCTCAGAAGAGAAGGATAACAACTATAATGATGATACTAATAAATAATCAAGATGAAAAAAATGTATAAACTTTTGAGGACAACTTATTTGATTGACTATTGATACCAGATTTTTGTTTGCAAGTAGCCTTTAGAGGCCAGAAAGAATATGTATATATATTTATATTTATACATATGTGTACGTATAAAATTTCCGTACAAATAATCTGACCCACTTGTCCCGTCAACTCGGAGTTTGGGCTGTTTTTAAAGTTAAGCTAGCGGTCAGAGGCGTTTACGGTCGGGTGGGTGGAGGGGGAGGGGATGGGGGTGGGGGAAGGAGGGAAAGGACCCGTACGGAATCGTGAGGCCGTACGCACTCATGCACGAACTTTGCAAGGCCGATGTCTGTGAGACTGTGCGTATACTATATAGTATATGAATTTAAGGGAAAAAAAAATTTTCTACGCTGTTTATATCTGTATATTTGTGTATAAATAAATAAATGTATGAATAAATAAATGACAAAATAAATATATACATCACAAAATAAATAAATGACAAAATAGAAAAAAGTTGTTGTGAGAGAGCCGGTTTTCAAAATATTTAGTGATAACTAATTCGAGTGGACAAGGTGTGATCTGTCTGTAATCAATTCTGTAATTACACATATTCTCTCTCTATCCCTCTTTTTCAAGCAGAGAGAGAGAGAGAGAGAGAGAGAGAGAGAG
>NC_061103.1:43466656-43559156 GCF_015104395.2 Macrobrachium nipponense
CGGTCTCTTCAGGAGACCAAAGGAGAGTTGGTCACAGGGCGACGGATCCCCCAAGCCTTCCATGGTCACTGACACAGGAGGTGAGGCAGGACCTAGCCAGGTGACTGGACGACAGGAACCCAGTAAGAGGAGTGCCTCCGCGCACTCTCCCCCCGGACATGCAGCTGCTCTCAGACGCATCGACCGAGGGGGATGGGGCGCACACCTGGAAGAGTTGCGGACTTCAGGAGTGTGGTACGAGAACGACAAGCACCTTCACATCAATGTACTGGAACTAAAGGCAGCATTCCTTGCCTCTCCAAGAGTTCCAGGACGCTTGATGGGACACTCAGTGGTGTTGATGTACGCAACACCCACGGTGGTGGCTTACGTCAACAAACAGGGGGGGCCTAGTGGTTCTCTCCCGTTGTATCAGTTGACTCGGCAGGTGCACGAGTGGCCGAGGCACACTCAATAGAGCTGTCGGCACGCTACATTCCAGGGAAGGAATGTAGTAGCAGAACACGCTCAAGACCGTCGGGATCAGGTGATAAGGACCGCATGGTCTCTACACCAGGACGTGGCGGAAAGGCAAATCTTCGACCTGTGGGGGGTGGGACCAGTCAGCCCCCGAAAAAGGATCTGTTCGCCATCCGGCACAATCAGAGCTCCAGGTGTTCTTCTCGGCCGTGCCGGATCCATGGGCAGCTGAGAGGACGCTCTTCAACACTCGTGGGACAACCTCTTCGCCTATGCCATTTCCCCCGTTCACGCCATGATTCGCAAGGTTGAATCAATGTCGGATGCACGATGGTCATCCCGAATCTCAGGATGATCCTGATGGCTTCCAAATGGCCACAGGCCATTTGGTATCCGGACCTGCTGGCTCTTCTCGCAAAGAGAACCGATGAGAGATTCCCCATTGGCACAACCTTCTTCGGCCAGCCACATGTCGATCGGTTACCACCGAGCAGTCCAGTCCCTACGTCTTCACGGCTGGCTGTTATCCACCTTCTCTTGCGAACGAGAAGCTTTTTTCGTAGCGCAGCAACAGAGCTGTCTGGAAAACGTCCGTCGTCCTCTGCAGCTGTTGTGTACCAGGGGAAGTCGGCCGTTTCGTGTGGTTGGTGTCGTAGACGGGGCCTATCTCTTCTCAGAGCCACTCTTCAGCAGGTAGCGGATTTCCTCGTTTTTTCTTCGCCGAGGAAGCTCCTCTAAGTTCCCACAGTCAAAGGGATCAGAGCCGCCCTTGTCGCTCCTCCTGAAACTGACGGGATTGGACATCTCGAACTCGTTCGAGATCTCCTTGCTTAGTAGCAGCTTCCAAAGGTCTTGCCAACCCAGGGAACTCGAATGACCCTCGTCTTGCTGGACCTGGCATCGGCGAAGAGAGTACGGGAGCGTCATACAGATAATGATGTGGATGAGATGCTGCTTTGTCCTGGGAGGACGCTACGGCGCTATCTGAAGAGAACTCGACACCTCGGGCCTGAGTGTCGACGCCTCTTCGTTAGCAACGGGGTCAACAAGAAAGAAAGTATCAAGAACACTCTTTCATCCTGGCTGCGTGAGGTCTTCAGGAGGGCGATATGAGGCTGATGGTAGTGACGACATCCGTAACGTCCGTCCGAGAACTCACGAAGTTAGAAGTATTGGCCCCTCGTTGGCGTTTCGTAAGAACTTCTCCGTGGCAGGTATGGAAGGCAGGGGTCTGGTACAACCAGACCACCGGCAACTTCCTTATACCTCTTGGATATTGCCCATAGGTCCTTGGATCGGTTTCCTTAGGACCCGTGGTGGCTGCTCAACACGTCGTCTAGCTAACCCAGACCCTAGCAGGCTGAACAGCATCGAGTCCTGGTGTGACTGTATGAATAGATAGTATGAGAAAGTGACTGGCTTCTCTTTCTATCTTTTTCTTCCCTCTACCTGTGGGTAGAGGGATACGGTCATCACCCTGCTGGATAAGGACCGAGATGCCGGTGAGCTATATGACAGAGCCCCATCCTATCCCTTTCACGAGGGATGGGAGCAGAATATCCACACTTCCTTCTACAAGGGGGGGAAGTGGATGCCTACAAGAGTCAAAAACCATGACTTAACTTTGCTCCTGACTACAGGAACAAGTTCTTACATTGCTGGTACGAAGAGATACGCTTGCCTCTCTCTTAGTACTCGGTCCAGAGGTCTGACCATTGATCCTGCGGTGCACACCCCGATCAATCGGACAGAGGCTTGGATCCCTCCCTCGCTCTTACGACCAGGGAGGCTTCCAAGGTTGGGCGAACACCAGTCTGTTCACAAAAGACTCAGATTCCACCCACCAAGAAGTGAGTCTTCCTATTGTAAAAGACCGAAGGTTTTGTATGCCGTGTCGGAACAAATGACAATTTGTCCAAAATTGCATTTTTCCTAACTATACAAACCTGAGGTCCTTTTACACATAGCCCCACCTCATGCCACCCCTCACTCTGCAGTTTTTGCTTGGGCCAAAAGCAAAAGTGATTTGTTTTACCTCCCAGTCGCGCGCGCCGCGCGCCTGTCGGACAAGCAGTTAACTACCGAACCCCTTGTTCGAAAGCTTACGACCTATCCAGCTGCCGCTAGTACCTTCCTATTGTAAAAGGACCTCAGGTTTGTATAGTTAGGAAAAATGCAATTTTGTTTTAGACAAATTGTCATATTTTTAGAGGAAGAGGTTACCTCATCCCTTTCGTCGAAAAGACCTCCCTTGACGACCATCCCAAGGGAACTGACGGCCAGGTACAGAGACCCCATCATGAATCAAGCTCTCCATCTAGCAGTAGATCAGATGCTGGAGAAGGGGGCTATCGAACTAGTGACAGACCATCATTCATCGGGCTTCTACAACCGCCTTTTCCTAGTTCCGAAGTCCTCAGGGGGATGGGAGACCGGTGTTGGATGTAAGCGCCCTGAACTTCTTCGTAGAAAAGAAGAAAGTTCACGATGGAAACGCCTTCATCAGTGCTGGCCAGCACTTCGTCCAGGGGACTGGATGGTTTCCTTGGATTTACAGGACGCTTACTTCCACGTACCGATCCATCCTTCCTCGAGGAAGTTTCTCAGATTCATGATGGGGGGGGGGGGGAAAATTTTTCAGTTCAGGGCTCTGTGTTTCGGCCTCTCGACGGCCCCTCAAGTGTTCACGGGGATTTTGAGGAATGTGGCTCAATGGCTTCATTTGAAAGGGGTGAGGATATCCATGTACCTCGACGATTGGCTAATAAGGGCCAATTCAGAAGATCGTTGTTTGAAGGACTTACAAGTAACTTAGAATTGACGAAGGCTTTGGGACTTCTCGTCAATTTCAAGAAGTCGTCACTAATTTCCCGAGCAAGAGTGTGTGTATCTCGGGATACAGATGAACTCTCTGAGTTTTCGGGCTTTTCCCTCGCAGGAAAGGATAGCCCGAGGATTCGAGAGAGTAACAACCTTCTTAGGGAAAGAAGTATGCACAGTGAGGGAGTGGATGAGTCTGCTGGGGACGCTCTCCTCGCTGGAGCAATTCGTTTCCCTAGGAAGGTTGCACCTGAGACGCTCCAATTCTTTCTTCATCGGAATTGGAGTCGTCGTTCTCAGGATTTGACGTTCTCGCCTGTCGTTATCCCAGGACATCAAGAAACATCTCTTATGGTGGACAGATCCCAACCTCTTTGCGAAGGGACTGTCTCTTCAATCACAGACCCCCAACCTGGTGTTGTTCTCCGACGCGTCGGACACAGGGTGGGGTGCAACTCTGGGAACCAGCTAAGTGTCAGGTAACCTGGGTGGGGGACCAGGTAGCCTGGAGACATCAACAGAAAGGAGTTGATGGCTGTGGTTGGCTCTGAAGGCTTTCGAGCCCAAAGTCAGAAGATCGGTAGTGCAGGTCAACGCGGACAACACTACAGCTCTGGCATATATCAGTGAAAGACAGGGGGGGAACATTCCTTCTCCCTGTACGAGACAGCAAGAGACCTTCTTCTTTGGGCAGAAGAAAGAGGAATCAAGCTTCTCACCAGGTTCGTGCAGGGAGAAAGGAATGTAAGAGCAGATCTCCTCAGCAGGAAAGATCAGGTCCTTCCCACAGAGTGGACCCTTCATCTGGATGTATGCCAGAGCCTGTGGAAGTTATGGGGCAGGCCACACATGAACCTCTTTGCCACGTCAAAGAACAAGAGGGCTGGATCCTTACTGCTCTCCCGATATCGGATCCAGAGGCATTAGCAATAGATGCTCTTCTTCTAGACTGGAACGGACTCGACGTCTACGCGTTTCCCCCTTCAAGATCCTGGGGCTAACCATCAAGAAGTTCGTAGAGTCCGATTCAACGAGAATGACCTTAATCGCTCCCTTTTGGCCGGCCCAAGAATGGTTCACAGAGGTACTGGAATGGTTGGTGGACCTTCCAAGATCGCTCCCAGCTAAGGAGCGATCTACTCAGACAACCCCACTTCGACAGGTACCACAAAAATCTCCTCGCTCTCAGTCTGACTGGCTTCAGACTGTCCAAAGTTTGGTCAGAGCGAAAGGCTTTTCAGCAACAGCTGCTAAAGCAATCGCAAGAGCGAGGAGACCTTCCACCTTGCGTGTATACCAGTCAAAGTGGGATGTCTTCAGACGTTGGTGCAAGAGGAAGAACATTTCCTCTTCCAGTACCTCTGTGACCCAAATTGCGGATTTCCTTATTTTCCTCAAAGAAGAATGTCATCTGGTTGTGTCAACTATTAAGGGATACCGCAGTATGTTGGCGGCGGTATTTTCGGCATAGAGGCTTAAAGATATCCGATGATAAGGACTTGCATGATCTTATTCGATCATTTGAAACCATTAAGCGTCCTCATGTGGTACCAAACTGGAATCTAGACGTAGTTTTCTACAATTCCTTGGATCGTCTAGATTCGAACCTCCTAGCTTAGCCTCTTTCAAGGATCTGACGAAGAAGGCTATCTTCCTTTTGGCCCTTGCTACAGCTAAGAGAGTGAGTGAGCTCCAAGCTATGAGGGCAATGTAGGGTTTAAGGAAGATTCTATGTGTTCGTTTCTTCCAAAATTTCCTTTGCAAAGAATGAAAACCTCACGGCCTTGGCCCAGGAGCTTTGAAGTTCGTAGTTTATCTTTTCTAGTAGGGGAAGAGCCTGAAAGAAACTCTTTGCCCTATGAGAATTATGAAGTATTTCCTTAAGAGGAAGGAACAACTTAAGGCTAATCAAGATGTGCTTTGGTGCTCTGTAAAGGACCCCACTCGGCCCATGTCGAAGAATGCTCTTTCCTTTTTTCTGAGAAGCCTTATTACAGAGGCACATGTTGCTTGTAAGGAAGAACATTTTAAACTACTGAAAGTGAAAGCTCACGAGGTGAGAGCCATCGCAACTTCGCTTGCATTCAGAAAAAATATGTCTGTGCGGAAACTTGATGGAGGCGACTTTTTGGAGATGCCAATCGGTTTTCGCAAACCACTACCTACGTGATGTAAAAATCACATATGATAAATGCTTCGCCTTGGGTCCTTTCGTATCGGCGGATTCGGTGCTGGGGCAGGGAGCTGAAACTTATCCTGTGTAAATTTTTTATATGTTACCCTATATTTTATATTGTTGTTTTTTGGTTGTCTGAAAGAGGTTGCAGGAGGCACCTCTTTTGTCGTAATATTAACCCTTTGTATTTTGGTTAGGTGGTCTGGCGGGTTTTGGCTCCTTGCAGAGGTAGTGGTAAGGATCTGTTAGGTAAGCGGACAAGGTCCCTCTAACAGCATCCGACTTGGATTCTACCACAATAGGGGATCACATATCCCAGTGGTAGATCCGAGAGTCTTTCAGCATCAGGTCACGTCCTAGCTGTAGCTCTCCAGGCAATGCAGACTCAGAGATAGTATCTATGAAGTCTTCATCCTGAAAAGGTGAGAACCAAGGTTTTTATATCCTACAACATTAGTTGTTTCCCGTCTTACCTGTATTATTGAGCTGTCTCTTACCCTCCACCAAGGGTGCCAATCAGCTAAGTATATATCTGTCAGGGAAGTTCATGTACAAAAATGATATTGTTAAACTACAATAAAGTTTTGTACATACTTACCTGGCAGATATATACGATTAATGGCCCACCCAGCCTCCCCTCAGGAGACAGGTGGAAGAGAAAAATCTGACAAGCTTACGGGAGTGGTTCGTACATCCGCCACCCAGCGGCGGGTAAGGTAGACCACCTGACCTCCCTGTCGCGTGTGCCGCGAGATTTGAAATTCTGTCGGGAACGTCGGAGACTATAGCTAAGTATATATCTGCCAGGTAAGTATGTACAAAACTTTATTGTAGTTTAACAATATCATATTGTGCACATCGGGGTACCTCTCTCATATACACAGCCTTTCGTACTTCCTGCTCACTCTCACTTTTGCCACTTCCATTCTGACCCTTCTTTCCCCCTTCTGAATACAGCGAGTCCACTTCCATACTCACGTCCATATTCCTGACTATGCTCTTCTTACCCTTCTTTCTACCTACCTGTTTCCACTCACTGCTACCTAATTCACTCTCAGCCCTTTCCCCAATGTATTCCTTCCTAGTCTCATCCTGTCCGTCACCCTTACTAACCTTCTTTCCCTCAGCCCCCTTCTTATTCTTGTCCTCAGGTTTATCCTTATCCTGTGTCTTCCCCTTCTTTCCCTTACCTATCACAACCAAATCACCTTCGTCACTCGTACTCTCATCCACTTGCTCTTTCACTTACTTTACCACTCCTGGCCATTCACAAGACCCAGTAGGCCTACCTTCTATAGCTCCCTCTCCCATGAATCCCTTCATCATTTCCTGAACCATCTCTTGCACTGCATTCATCATTACCCCGAATTTTTCGTCCATTTTCTCAACCATTCTCTCTTCTGCTCCTTTCACCTCTTCTTTCATTTCCACTTTCGCACTCCTTAGCATTCCTCTCATCTCCTCTAACTCGCTCTTCAGCTCCTCACACTCTACCCTCAACCTATCATTCTCCACTTCCAACCTTTCCTTAGCTTCCCTTGCCAACCTCAGCTCCTCCTTCAGCCTTTCTATCTCCTTCAACCCTTCCATCCTCACTTTCTCCACCAATCACACAACTCAATACCCCAATCGTCCTGCAGCTGCCGCACCAACAGTCCCTGTTCGGGTGCCAAAAAATAATGTGGCGGGATCACAAGCTTAACCCTTTCATGTCCAACTGACGTAATAGTACGTAAAAATACTCTATCCCCTATCTATCCAACTGACATAGCGGTACGTAAAATTTACCTAAATTTTTTGTATGTGTGGAGGGTTTTTTTTTTTTTTTTTTTTTCTCGGACAAGTAGCGATTTCCATAGGCTAGATCATACCTTGGACCGTGTATCTCGGGTATCAATACGCCAGCAAAGTAGTTTCTGTACTGCGCATGCTCAAATCCCTGGCGTAGTAAAATTCTCACAATGAAATCAGCTGATCGTACCTACACTTCCCTCTCAGTGACCCCAAAGCCATTTTTCTTAACTCTCCCTCTATTCTTCAACTTTTCCTCTACATTTTCGTATATTTACAAAGTAATTTATATGAAAAATAATCGAGATAGGGCTCTTAAAAAAATTGTTATTCTAGCAATAAATGTTGACAACGGTAAAATTTTTTTCCGTTTTGATCAATTTATAACATCAAAATGAAACTGTTGCCGTATCCAAAGCCATTTTTCTTGACCTTCTCTTTATTCTTCAACGTTTTCTCTACATTTTCGTATATTTACAAAGGAATTTCATTGAAAAATAACCGAGATAGGGCTCTTAAAAAAAAAAAATGTCTAGTGATAATTCTCACTATGCGTCAGGCAGAGCGCTATGTTTCTTATCCTCTTTTCTATCAATTTTTTCACTGGCTGGACTTATTCGTTTTCCATTGATTTATATGTCGATATTTAGGGAATTTTATTGGCTTTCTCATTAAAAATAATTCATTCACCTGACTTTCATAGTTTTTGGGTTAGGAATGAAAATATAAAAAAAAAAGTAAAGATTTTTTTGTTTTTTGTTAAATAACTCACATTTTTTTCGTATTTAGAGGGCTGGGACTCTTATTCTGACTATTCCACCGTAAAATACTAACATTTAGAAAAAAAGGAGAGCAAAATGAACGTTGTTGGCATAAAATTTATATTTTTGCTGAATTTTCAAAATAATAATTTTTTCGCACTGTTGAGCGCTCCCAGACACTTCGGATATCTGGGGACACAGTGCTCAAAACTAAGCGGATATGAAAGAGTTAAAAAAACAAGTGGCAAATCGCCCCCCCCCCCACACATAAACCTAATCAATCCAGCTGCCCAACTCACCCCAGCCACACTTTCCTCTTTACACTACAGCATACACGCAGGACAATTGACCTATACCTACACAAAAACAAAAACACTAAAACACATGTACTTACCAACCACTCCAGATACTCCGGGCTATCCTGTGCTATCTGCCGGTCAAGGTCACAGAGATACCAACCACAACCCACAACCCAATAACCAAGGACTATAGCCCAACAACAACACAACAACCAAGGACCACAACAACACAACCACAACTTAAGAACACAGCAAACAACCACAACCTCACACACAACAAAAAGTCAACAACACAATAAAACACAAAAAAGACCACTGCACAACTAATCAACAACACAAAAAAAGCAACACACACACACACACACCCACCAACAACACCAAGAATCCACAAAAGCCCCCCAACAACAACAACCCTCAACCACAACAATCACATACAACCCTCAGGAACTCAAAAGCACAACAAATCCAACAATACAGGCACAACCACTCCAAAGCAAACAACACCAAACTAACAACAAATCAATAAAACAAATCAATAACACACAAAACTCAACAGACTTCCAGCGCTTTCAATAAACTGCTCCCGACACTACTAACTGTCACCAGCTCTTACCAAAGACTGATTAAAAACACTCACTCAAAACACAGAACTCTGATCTCTAACAGCAGACAACCCAGAACTCACCAACAGCCAATACAGTCGTTAACCATCCAACCACCGATTACTCTCTCTCTCTCTCTCTCTCTCTCTCACACGTTGTCAAATGGAACTCCATAACTCCTCCATATTGTCAGAAAGTCTTTTGAATGGTATCCATATACAAATACTAATAATGTATAGTTTGGGCAAGTGGAATTTGTCTATTCTTAACTGACAGATTATTGGTTTTTTTAAGCAGTTATTGCATATTTGAAACTTTATGTATGTACGTCTCTATTTACAATAAACTTCCGTTACAGATGTACTGAAGAATTTAAAGCAGGCTATTTACATTAAAATGCTGTTTTACAGAATTACAGGGGACTTTTCAAACTTGTTGAAGAACATGCCTAAATATGATCCTCCAGTAGTACCAGGACAACCCGGTATCAGTTCACCTGAGAGTATGGAGACTCAGCCACGCATTCAGCAGAGATACCATTCGACATCAATTGTCAGAATTAGAAGGCCTGATGGGGTAAGTTATGGGTCCTTAGTGTGACAGTTCTACATATATTTGACTTCATTTTTCTCATTTTTAATTTTCTATTGTTGTCGTAAGAACTTTATTCTAAAAAGAAAAGAAAAAAAAAATCTTGGTTAATCATGGGTTATGTTACTCTGGTACTGATGTATTAACATTTTATACCCCAGAGGCTTAGTATGTATGACTAAGGCCTTTCGTAATAATTTTCATGTTAGCAGTAATATGTAATAGTTCAAAGCATCAAATAGGTGTACTATGTGCGGTTGAACTATCTCAAAAGTTTATAGCATTGTGATTCAAAGCACCAAATATGTAGGTGTATGTGTGGTTGAACTATCTTAAAAATTTATAGCATTGTGATTTGTGACTACAAATATTGCACCAGTCATTCATCATTTGCTTCTGGCCATCAGAACTTATTGTTGTGAAGTGCTCATCCCATGTGATTTTTTCTGTTTATATTATAAGCTATAGATCCTTGGATATTTCAAATGCATATATGTATAAGCATTAGTATTGTGAATACGCTGTATAACAAACACAAGGTTCTCTCAAGGTTAGCCTATTGTAAATGTTTTCTTGAAATTAATTGGAAATATGTAACTAGAAAAAGTAGGGTGCGTAAATGAATATTCATGGCAAACCCATTACTACTTTTAAGTACTAGTATTGTAATTTATAGTCTTTGAATGTCCAGTGCAACTGTTCACCTTACAGTGGTGATGGTTATCCAGATTGTACTCTGGTTCATTCCAAATCACAATTGCAATCTTGCTTCGTTCCAACTTCTGTTATCTTGAGCTCCAGACTTTCTCACCAGTTCTGTATCAAGGGGAATGTTACAGAAGTTTGGGATATTTGTAATCTTCAGCTTAGCAGTGACTTATTTGTTGTTTTTTTTCCATTAGCTTTCTGGCTCCAATAGTTTTTAGATGTATTCCTAGTGTCTCTGGCTGCTCATAGTGCATCTAGTTTGCTCTACTACTACTACTTCAGTAGGTGGTACCTTCAAGGGAGAGGAAGCATGTTTGGTAAGACTTCCTATTCCTCTTCTCCTCTCATCTGCCATATTCAGATTTGCTGTTTACTCTGCCATGTCTTTACAATAATTTTAGCATTATCAGCCTCTTCTTTAGTGTCATTCTATAAAACATTTTTCTAAAAGGTATTTTGCTGGTAGAAGGAGAAACCTAACTTGTTTATTTATCAGGTGTAGTGTATTTAAAAGGTGTAGCAGTTACCTTTGGAACCACATTTGTTTTTGACACTAGTCGCAGACTACTTTTAATGTGAACTTTTCACTTTAGTATTACTTATGTTGCTTTTTGAGTTGAAATTTGTTGATTTTTCAAGTTTAATGTTTCAGAATTTTTGTTTTAGTGAGAATTTCAAAGCCTCTGTTCTTTGTGTGTTTTTCTGTTAACCACTGAGGCATGCATATTTCAAGTGAAGAATGTTTTCTGCCATTCTGAATATTCGGAAGGATGGAGATTAAAGTGCTCGAGCCACTCCCGAAGTGTTCACAGACTGCAGAATACTTTACAATTTCTTTTCTCCAAGAAGACAGCAAGTTGTTTCGTTCTTCTAATAACACTCGGTCGTGACTATGTAGTAGGAACAGAAAGAGGCAAGGGTAATACTAACTGTTGAATTACTATCAGCAGTGTCACTCACACAAGGAAGTAAATACTTTACCAATTCTGAGAACGTTAGGTTTTGTATCTGTGAAATGTTAAACTTCATTTTATTGTTTGTTGATATTGGTGAATAAATAAGGTCAAGGTATGCTATTGTCATTCTACTCTCCTAAATAGACAAGAGTTCTTTTAATAGCTATTCAGCATGTGATGCAATTAACAGTGTTTTTTAAAAGCTAATGTTCATATTGAAACTTTGGGATCATGTCAAGATAAGTGAACCCACTATTTTTCAAGACAATATTATGCCACTGATTTATATATACTATACATATATGTGTACTATATATTTAAATATATAAATCAAAGTGGTATAATATTGTCTTGAAATATAGTGGGTTCTTTTATTTTGATATGATCCAAACTTTATCCTTTGTACCTAGGTAGAATGAGTTAATAAAAATTGTATTAATTGAATATTTTATTCTGCAGTCAATAGAAGAGACACGAAAGTATACGGACAGCACTGGTCGTGAAGAAGTAACTGTAACACAAACACAGCCACAAGATGGTACACCTGGTGGATCACTTTTACATCCAGGTAAGGTAGTTTTATTTATTTATTTTATTAATGCTTTTCCTCTTTTGCTTAGCCTTGCCTTTGTGTATTTTTAACTACAGCACAAGCTGTTTTGTAGTTTGTGTTACGTAAGTTTAAATAAATCTTAACAGTTAAGTGTGTGCCGAGTAGTACATACTTAGGTTTCATTTTTGGATTATGGTATATCTATGTTTGAATTCCTACTCTTTACGTATTAGTGCTGCTGCTTGTGTTGTGCCTCGTAATCGAATTTGTCAGGTATGGTCATCTGTATTTTCATGGACTCGTGGAGACAGTGGCCTTTCATCTTTGTCAAGTGTGTCAGGACCAGTCTTACCTCTGACGTTTCCCGAGACCGGTCTGCTGATGGAAGGGAGAGTCATCTACTCTTGAGGCATCATTTCATATACATCAGAATCTTTTTTTCTAATCGTCGGCTGGATTTTTGGTGTTATTGAGTTTAATGCTCCTTAGTTTTTTAGTTATGTACTTTTGCCCAGGGTTTATCCTACCTGCTCATCTGGTTGTCTTGCTTGAAACCTATTGTATCAGGTAGCTGAATTACTTTCTCATTGCTGGCTACCCCCAGTACAAGCTGTTTGATTGCTGTACTTCGTGGCTGGAGACTCACATCTATTGTACCTCCTCTTTTAGCGATGCTTTTTTGTTAGTCTGCTACCACTCTGATAGTCTTCATGGCTGGAGACTCGCATCTATATTGTAACTCCTCTTGTAGTGATGCTTTTTTGTCAGTCTGCTGCCACTCCAATAGCTGAGTTAACTGTTGTATTTGGCATTTGCCCAGCAGCAGGTGCACATCTCTGCTTTAGTGTTTGGTCTTCTTTGCCAAGCCTGCCAAGCCTTTGCTTCTTGTATACTTTTTGACTTGGTTTAAGTTGTGAACGTACGTCTGCATAAAATTGAAGCCCTGCCAAATTATGAACTGGGCCATGTTTTTTCATGGAAATTTCTCTCTGCAAAATAAACAAAATGAGTAAACATTAGTGTGTGCAAATAAATGCCTTGGGAATGCATCGGTTAAAAATATTACTGGGAAAATTTAAGAATTGGCAGTGTATCATTACAGATGTATGTTCTAGAGATTGTATGAGAAACTTGAGCAGTTTTTGACTCGGTTGAAGGCTAACCTTGAAAAGAATTAGAATCTAATCTGAATCTGTGAATGAAGGAACCATTGGTCAATTGTGGAATCTTTTAGCTTGCTGATCATGGGTTAATGGAAAATTTTTTTCACTTTATCTTCCTGACCCTTAAAATAGAAAATGGCTGCAATAGCATGGAGTAACATGAAAATTCTAAATCCAGGAGGTAATTCAGACCTGCTGTAGTTTGCATTCCTTTCTGGATAAACTAATCCTTTATAATAATAATCCTTTAGATTGTAAACCTGAGATTTAAAAACATTAATATCCTTACAAGCTCACACAAAGCAGGGTGTCAAAGAGTAGGTGCAGCAAAACAAAGATGCACCACTGGACTTCAGAGTAGACAGGGCAACAAATAGTTACACTAACCTTCGAGGCATTGGACACGAAGTAGGATGTTGATCAAGCTGAAGATGACATCATCACAATTAGAAGGCATACAGAACTGCATCAGAGCCTTGCATAAGTCATGTTCATTGAGATGTTCTTTAGACAAAAGTACCATCCATGAATATGGACTATCAAATAAGTCAGCAATAGCCTCATGATGTCACTTGACTTTGATAGCCGACGACCTCTGAACTACATCTTCCATGGCCACATCAGCTGTAAGGAAAACAAAACAAAAAACAATATTACTTCACATTGTGCAATTCAAGTTCTTGCATTTTTCTATAAGACAAACTTAATTGTAACTAACTCAGGTACACCTTACCTTACACCTTACATCTTGTTTGGGTTGCCCCAGGTCTCTCAGTGTGAGGCACCTCTAATGTCTACCAGAGAGTTGCTAGTGCATCTTCTGGTATATTTTGCATCTTCCAATCTTGGATGGTCTGGGATATAGCTTAGATATTTGTCGAGCTTATTCTTAAACACATCTACGCTCACTCCTGATATATTCCTCAGATGAGCTGGCAACGCATTGAATAGACGCTGCATTATCGATGCTGGTGCGTAGTGGATTAATGTCCTGTGTGCTTTCCTTATTTTTCCTGATATAGTTTTGGGCATTATTAATCTACCTCTGCTTGCTCTTTCTAATATTTTTAGCTCCATGATGTTTTCAGCAATTCCTTCTATGTTTCCATGCCTGAATTATCATGGAGCGTTCTCTTCTCCTTTCTAGACTATATAATTTAAAAAATTGTAGTCTTTCCCAGTAGTCAAGATCCTTAACTACTTTTATTCTAGCTGTAAAGGACCTTTGTACACTCTATTTGTGCAATATCCTTTTGATAGTATGGGTACCATATCATATTGCAATATTCAAGTGGACTACGAACATACGTTTTATAAAGCATAATCATTTGTTCAGCTTTTCTTGTTTTGAAGTGTCGTAACAACATTCCCATTTTTGCTTTATATTTTGCCATTAGAATTGCTATTTGATCATTGCATAACATGTTCCTATTCAACATCACACCAAGGTCTTTAACTGCTTCCTTATTTGTGATTGTTTCATTATTAGGTCCCCTATATACATATAGCTTTCCTTTGCTATCTCCATAATTTATTGATTCAAATTTATCAGAGTTAAATACCATCTTATTTACCTCTGCCCATTCATATACTTTGTTAAGGTCTCTTTGTAGCGCGTTCCTATCTTCATCACAAGTAATTTCTCTACTTATTCTTGTGTCATCGGCGAAACTACTCACTACCGAGGCCTTAACATTAGTCTATGTCTGCAATCATAATACAAACAGCAATGCAGCTAGCACTGTACCTTATGGCACACCGGATATTACCTTAGCTTCATCCGATTTCTCATTGTTTGCAATAACTATCTGTTTTCTGTTGTGTAAAAATTCTTTTAACCATCTTCCTACTTTATCCACTATATTATGTTTTCTTATTTTCTTCACTAATATATTATGATCTACCTTGTCAAAAGCTTTTGCAAAGTCTAGATAAACCACATCTGTTTCTTTTCCGTTTGTCATATTTTTGTATATGTTCTCACGGTGGACTAACAGTTGGGTTTGTATACTTTTTCCGGGTACAAAACCATGTTGTCCTATATTAAACAAATTATTTTTATAATTTTTAAATGTTTCATAATATTTTTCTTTATTACCCTTTCATAATATGTGATGTTAGACTCACAGGCCTATAATTACTTGCCTCTAGTCTTGATCCACTTTTGAAAGTAGGGGTAATACGTATATGCTAATTTGTGCTCATCATAAATCTTGCCTGTATCTACACTCTGCCTTAATAATATTGCAAGGGGCTTTGCAATAGAATGAGCTACTTTCTTTAACAAAATAGGAGGGACACCATCAGGTCCAGCTGCTGCTCCATTTTTAATTTCATTAATAGCCTGCACTATATCGGCTTCATTAATATCTATGTCTGATAAATATTCATTATTTTCATCACTTATTTCTGTATCATTATCTTCATTATCAATTCTAGGGGTAAATTCTCTCTCATGTCTTTCTGTCATTATGTTACATATTTCCTTTCTTTCATTCGTTAATCTCCCTTCAATTCTTAGAGGGCCTATTTCTGTTCTTCTTTTATTCATCTTTTTCACATACGAGTACAATAGTTTGGGGTTTTGCTTGATATTTACTAAGATTTTTTCTTCCAAGTCCCATTTTTCATTTTCTTTTGATTGTATAATCTTTTGTTCTGCATTTTCTACCTTACTTTTTAGTTCCATCACTTTCCAAGCATTTTTTTCTTTTGCCAGACCTTTTTTCCATTTTCTGATTTTCTGGAACAAGATCCTTCTGTCTCTTGGTATGCATGACTGATGTTTATTTTTCTTCTTTGGTATATATTTATCCACTATTTTCTCTAATATTTTTATATCATCTCTGTATTTACATGTATATCATCACTTACGAAAATTTTATCCCAATCTTTGTTTAATTCTTCATTGTTCCGATACGTAATACAAACCATCGGTCCTTTAACAATAGGAAGTAGCTAGCGGCAGCTGGAACGGTCGGTAAGCTTCGAACAAGGGAGAACGGTAGTTAACTGCTTGTCCGACAGTCGCGCGCCGCGCGACTGGGAGGTAAACAAATCACTTTTGCTTTCGGCCGTGGGTGTGAAGGACGTGGTTCGTCATCGCTCTCTAGCCCGCTTCATCGTCGTAGCTGCTTTGTTTATTATCGTATATTGTGTTTTCTACTAATGGTTTGTTTGTTGTGACTTGAAAATGACTGTAGTACTGTATACGAAAAACTGTAAGTCACTGTTTTCATTTTCATTACTTAATATGAACCAACATGGAGTTATCGCCGTAGATGCGGCGATTTCCTCGGTTTTCAAAATGAAAATGAACTTTTTTTGAGATAGATGAACCTTGAATTTAATTTGTCTCGGTGCCGAGGGCTGCCAGCGCGCGCGAGTCATGTATTTTGGGCGAAAGTGTGTAATTGAAAATGTAAGTACTCTTTTCATTATATTTTTGCCCTGTGCTTTTCGTTACCGAGAGTGTGATTGCGCTCGGCACGAGCCTTTTAATTTTGTATAATAGAATGCAATGAAAGTGGATTCGCAATTGAATATTCTTTTCATTTTCATTTATTTATTTACATGAAATTTAATTTGGATCAATTTTTTTCGTTCTTACCCGGGAATTGATCCTTACGATTTTTTTTTATGTGAAATGAAATCGCAAGTTGCAGTATTCTGTTTCATTTTCATATATATTTTATGATAGCATCATATTATTGAATCAAGTTTCCGTTCTTACCGGGAATTGATTTTTTCCCATTTAAGTTCTATGAAGTGAATCGCAAGGGGCAGTATTTCTGTTTCATTTTCATATTACTTTCACTGCTGTGCGGGGGTAGGGGAAGCGAAGGTCGGCCAGGAAGTCGTCGGAAAGCTCTCCCGCCGACTCCCTTGGTATCCGATTCTTCGTCTTCCTTCCTGCCCCCCGCTCAGCTTCTTCGTTGTATTTTGTATTTGGGGTCTTCCTTGCGTTCGGGGTGGGGCATGTCTTCCCCCGTGCGTGAGGGAACCCCTCTTACTAATCTATCTATGTTACCGCAGGTGCTACATCCGTGGGAGACGACCTTGGACAGGTATGGACCACGCGGGAGGCAGGGCGTGCCTAGCATCCACGGGCTGCTGCAGCGTCTAGCGAGGTCTGGGGCGGTCTCCACTACTTCCACGGCCGCTTATGGCGGCTCCCCCCTCCCCCCCCTCCTGGTCTACAACTCCCCATGCTGTGTCGATGGGACGCCGCTGCCGCTACTAGGGCCGGCCAGCCGTACCGAGGTGGGGGTTGCCGCCGCCGCCTGTTTTCTTCGTGTTGCCTGCCCCAGACTTCCGCTGTTCCAGCAGCTCGCCCGGGACCGGGCGCCAGGACCAGGTTCCGCTGGCTGCCGATGATTCTACGAGTCGATCGCTGGGCCTGCCGTACCTGCCGCTGATGTGATTCCTGCTGTTGGCTTGGCTGTCCCTTCTGGGTCTACCGCTGCCGCTGTTCCTGCCGCTCCTGAGCTGGTTGCTGTTCCTGTGCCTGTCCATTGCTGGTCCTGCCCACGGTTGTGCTCTTCCCCAGTCCCAGGTCCTTTCCGGACAGGTGCAGTCGGGCGTGTTGCTTCGGCAATAGCCCCGGCTCCGGCCTGGATGGAGGACCTGACGACTGTCCTGCGTGAGCTGACGAGGAAGAGGAGAAGAGGGCTGTCATCTTCGTCTTCATCGTCTGCTGCTGCCTCTTCCCCCTTGACTTCTAAAGGCCCATAAGCCCGCAAGAAGAAGAAGGGCTGCCTTCCCCCCTAAGAAGTCTCCTTCGGGAACTTCTAAGGGCCCACCCGTCCCACCTCGGTGGGACGGGGGGTCCTTCTGCTGGTCCTCCTGCTCCTTCGGGAGCGGGGCCCGTCTCCACTTCCTGTAAGGAAGAGATAGACGGGGACCAGAGGAGTATCGGTTAGCTCTGGTACTTCCTCGCCTGGTGCTAGCGGCGATGCCGCTACGCCAGGTTCCGGCTCGGTCTCTCGTTCGCGAGAGATCCCGACCCGATGTACGTTCTCCCTCGGGAGACCGTGCAGCCAAGTTTCGGCGCCAGAGTTCGCTCGGCGCCAAGACGCGGCACGGAGCAGAAGGCTGGTGAGAGACGCTCAGGTGACTCTTGCCAGGCCAGCGGACGCTCTTGCAGCGACCAGCTGGTAACCCGGGTTTTCCCCCCCTAAGAAGGCTCCTTCGGGACCTTCTAAGGGCCCAGTCTCGCTCCGGCGATTCGGGGAGCTCTTCTGCTGGTCCTCCTGCTCCCTCGGGAACAGGGCCCATCTTTTCTTCTACCAAGGAGAAGAAGACGGGGACCAGAGGAGTACCAGCTTCGGCTGGCACTTCCTCGCCTGGTTCTAGCGGTTCTGCCGCTAAAACCAGGATCCGCCTCGGCTTCTCGTTAGCGAGAAGTACCGAGTGGACGGTCTCCCGCGGGAGACCGTCCAGCCAAAGTCTTGACACTCGAGCTCGCTCGCCGCCAAGACCGAAGGCGCGGAGCAGAAGACTAGCGAGTGTCGTGCAGTAGACGACTCTCGCTATGCCAGTGGACGCTCTCTGCAGCGACCAGCTGGCTGCTCGGGTTGACGTGACTGGTCGCTGACCAGCACGGGTTGAGGCGAGGAGGGGTCCCCGCGGTCTCGGTACCAGCCACGGCTGGTACCAGCGGCTCGACGCACCGATGATGGACGCTCGCCGGTCTCACCGCGACAGCGAGCCTAGCAGGTCACCTGACGCCGCTCCCATCGGGACCGGGCGGAGACGGTAACCAGCAACAGCTCGCCTGACGCTAGAGATCAGCGTCCGACGTTCTCAGCCAAGCCTCTCGCCCAGGCGAGCGGCAAGGCTAGGCCTGCTGCTCGATCGCCACCGCGGTTGTTGACGATCAGCAGCAGCCCTCCAAGCACGCTGGTCCTGCCAGCGAGCTAGGGGGGAGCGTCAGGTCTGCCTCTCCTGTACCTTCAACCTCCTCGGGCTACACCGGGAGGAGCGAGGTACCTATGAGTGATCGCGAGAGGTGCGCCGCTCGCGATCCCGCTATGACGCCGTATGGACCAGGCACGGTTCTAGGACCGACCAGGACATACGCGCAATTAGCTGGAGGCGACCGTCAGGGGTCTGCCGCTGTTCCTCCTTCTGAAGGAGGAGTATCTCGGGATCTGTTCTTGTTGGAGGACTGTGACGGTCTACTCCGCAAGACGCGGTTACTCCCGAGATACAGAGGAATTCGCAGAAGTCATTAAGCTGGATTCGTCAGCATAATGACCCTGCGGAAGGATTGCGCTCCCACCAGCAGAGCCCACGTCTCTGCTCGAGTCGTTTTGGGGCCCGAGAGGGAACCCAAACCGACGGTGGGTCTGCCTCCGCGATCGGAGCTTGCCGATCTGTCTCGAACCAGTGTCTCTCGTCTCGGACAAGAAGGCTCTCTCAGTTTCTGGCCGGTCGATCAAGCTACTTTCCACCTCCTCTACTGCGACAGCGGCGTTTCTACGTGTCTTCGGACACCGTTTTAAATACTCCTTCGGTCCTCCTGAGAGGTTTCGACCTCGACGAGGACTGGAATGAGTCGGAGGACGGTATCGGCTCTCTCCTGTCAGGTGTCGATCAGCCCCACCCAGACGACGTTCACAGTGGCGGCAGACCCTTACCTACAGTGAGAGTTCGTAACCCTCCGCGGAAAACGTTTTCTCCTGACGAGTGTTTTCCCAGACTCTGAGAGGGCCATCGCCGCAAGGCGATGGCTGCTCCTACTCTTCTCCAACTGCTAGTTCCACTGGGAAGGCGAGCGAGTATCCAATTCCTCCCCCATTCCCTCTCTCCTTACGGCTACGAGGGAAAGGGGAAGGATCCTACAGAGATTTCTTTGTAGGATCCCACGTTCGGGACTGCGATCTACCAGGGGGACCTTCGGGTCCTACCTGACGTAAGCCCCGGTCGTTGAGGAGGAATCCTGCCCCATTCTCGATTTCTACGGGAATCGAGAGGACCACCAGCCGATATCGTTTGACGAATTCGGTGGGGGTTTCGCAGACTGCTTTGAATTCTACGGAATTTTCTAGCGCATTTCAGAGTGTTCGAGTTTTTACGATCTTCAAACACTTAGCGAGACCACGGTCCAAAGTGAGCGAGACGAGAATCCCCGATATGTTACACGATAATCGGGAACCTCGCCTATGCTCGAATTCCTGGAATTTCTAGCATTGGGAAGAAGACTGCTGCTGAAAGAAACTATCTCACAGTAGGCGACCAACCTGGAATAGAGGAGATCGGACGGGAATATCCAGTTTGGCTTGAACTATCGTCTTCGGTATTCTGTTCACCATTGAAGCTTTCCTTCGAGGAAGACTTCTCCTTCACTCTCTTTGATAGAGAACGAAGGTGGTCGATCTCCAATCCTTATTTTGTTTTCTTGAAGGAAAGAATTTTAGGAATTTTAAGGCATGGAGATCGTTGTTCAGAATCCTACAAATATACTACTATATTAACCTCGCGACATGATTCTACTAAGCAGTGAATTGTCCGAGGGGTAGGCGCATATCCTAGTTAATCTACGGATTGCGACTTATAAGAGAAGTATTCTAATTGAACTGCAACTCGGGGTTGCCTGCAACCTCCCAGGAGTTTTCAGTTTCAATTTTATATACTTATGGTTTTGTCACGACAACACCATTTCAACTTTTATATTTACCGAAATTCGTTTCGCCTAAATATAATTGCCCGAGCATATCTTTTATGCTCGGTAGTTCTAGCCGAACGCATTCCTTCGTGGAATAATGGATTACCTGGCAACTCAGGATGACGAGTCAGCGAGAGCTCAGGCTCAACCACTGCGTATTGAACTGCCTGATAGCAGCTCAGTATCAGCTGGGCCTCCGATATGCACGGTCATGTATGTCTCTCTCTGCCCTGCTTTGATTGACTACCGAACCGTATCTCTGCCCAACAATCATGGACTTAGGTCTCTGATTAACGGGGATTCTCGCAATAATGAAGGACCATCTACTGCTGTGACGCTAGATTCCATCGCCTTCGACATTGCGAGAATTCTCAACAGAGATATCTCTTGGACTCTTTCATCTTTCTGTTTACCGCACGGTAACAGAAGTCTGTACAAGTCTCCCGCTGCATCGCACTGCGATAATGCGAATGATTTTGCAGACATCTGAGTTTGTCTTCAAAATATCTCGTATTCGTAGGTGTACAATTGTTCATTGTTCAACCCGAATTACAAGATTTGTAAGAAGACATCGCCTACTCTCCGACCTGACAGCTCTACTTCCAAATGTTCAGCCCATGAGAAGCAGTTCTTCAGGCGGCTTTCACCTGTGTTTTCATTACCGAAGAACGCCCCGCTTGCATTGCAAACTACGACTTCTCACCGACAGGCAAATGAAATAGCGGTTGTTAGCGTTTTTTCAGTCATTTGTAAGCACAGGTTATGAATCTTGAGATCCTTCTCTCGATTCATATGTGAAGACGTAGGTTGCATTCAATATCTACCTTCGTCTTCAACGGTTACATAGTGTTGTTTCTCCTTAGCTGAGATTCAACAACCATGAGATGTTTTACCTTCAGGACCTCGGTCTCTAGAAGGCAATTGACTTTCGCCTGTTGGGTACATGCCTTAAGAGAATCATCACCTCGCTGTCCGGCATTGGTGACAAACAAATACATTAATTGTTTGGTCTCTCGGCATAACCCTTTTAAGGCGAAGGTACGTGACTTACTCGGATGCTTTGACAACTGCCTCCTATCGAACGCAGTCAGTCGGCAGCTGTCAGAGCGGCCGAGTCAGTTACGAACTACGCTGTTGACTTAGTTCGGTTGTTACAGAGCAATCATTACTTCGTTTTAATAGCTTGTCACAGTACCCATACCATTGACACCCACCATGGAGTGCGGTGTCCTATCCACTACGAGAACTTCGCTGCATGGGGATAGGCAGGATGCCTGAGAGGACTTCGTGGCAAACGGCCACGAACCAGTTGGGTAGGGTTGGAAGGGAAATCAACTGAATTATAGAAGAAGGGAGGGATAGGTCATTGCGACTTATTTCCTTCTTTTCCTCTGAGGAACTGCATGATCTCCTGCGAAGTCAAGCACCCAGGGATGGGGATGGGGATCCGTGACGCTCGATTTCGTACCGAACTTCGTTAGCGAAGACTCAGAACCCTTCGGTCCCTGACGATTGGTTCGAGTCGTTCACAATCCCCTCCCTAATGGACTTCACCGCCTTCGATGCGAAGGAGATGCTGCCTTGTCCGCAAGAACTTCTCCTTGGCGAGGTACTGAAGGCAGGGGTCGGTCCAACCAGACCACATGCCCTTCCTTCTACCTTCGGGATATTGCCCACAGGTCCTTGGATCTTTTTCCTTGGGAACCCGTGGGTGGCTGCTCAACACGTTGTGTAGCGAACCCAGACCCTCGCAGGCTGAACAGCATCGAGGTCCTGGTGTGACCGTAAGAATGGATGGTGAATGAGAGTGTGACTGGCTCCTCTTCCCATCGTTTTTCTTCCCTCTACCTGTGGTTAGAGGGACACGGTCGTCACCCTGCTGGATAAGGACAAGATGCAGGTGAGCTACTTAACAGAGCCCAATCCTATCCCTTTCACTAGGGATAGGAGCGTATATCCACCACTTCCTCCAACAAGGGGGAGGAAGTGGATGCCAGCTTGAGACAACCCATACTTTAGTGCCTCTTGCAAACAGGAACAAGTTCTTGCTTGCTGGTACGAAGAGATACGCTTGCCTCTCTTTTAGTACTCGGCCCAGAGGTCTGACCATTGATCCTGCGGTGCACCCCGATCAATCGGACAGAGGCTTGGATCCCTCCCTCGATCTTACGACCAGGGAGGCATTCCAGGGATGGACGAACACCAGTCTGTTCATCAAAAGACTCAGATTCCTCCCACCAAGAAGTGAGTCTTCCTATTGTTAAAGGACCGAGGGTTTGTATTACGTATCGGAACAAATGACAATTTGTCGAAAATTGCATTTTCCTAACTATACAAACCTGAGGGTCCTTTACATATAGTCCCTCCTCATGCCACCCCTCACTCTGCGTATTTTGCATGGGCCAAAAGCAAAAGTGATTTGTTTACCTCCCAGTCGCGCGGCGCGCGACTGTCGGACAAGCAGTTAACTACCGTTCTCCCCTTGTTCGAAGCTTACGACCGTTCCAGCTGCCGCTAGCTACTTCCTATTGTTAAAGGACCTCAGGTTTGTATAGTTAGGAAAAATGCAATTTTCGACAAATTGTCATTTTATTTCTGACCATTGCTTTGGAATGGACTATTAATTCCATGATATTATGGTCTGAAATACTCGCATTATAAACTATTATTTCTTTAACATAATTCCCCTCTTTCACAAATACTAGGTCTAAAGTATTTTCCTTTCTTGTTGGCAGGTGATTTATTTGTTGAATATTGTATTCTAGTAGCATATCTAATAGCTTTTCAAATTGCCTCTTATCTTCTGCACTACTATTACTCTCTTTTTTATATGTATAAACACAACCATCTCCTATTCATTCTTTCCAGTCTACAAAAGGAAAGTTAAAGTCTCCAGATAGGAGAATAGTCCAGTCCTTGTGATTTCTACATATATCATCCAATTATTCTATTATTGTGTCAAACTCTTTAGTATTAGGGGGTCTATATATTACTATGTTCATTAATTTGTTCCGATACGCATACAAACCCTCGGTCCTTTAACAATAGGAAGGTACTTAGCAGCAGCTGAACCAGTCGTAAGCTTCGAACAAGGGGGTTCGGTAGTTAACTGCTTGTCCGGGAGTTGGCAGTCAGCTCGACTGCAAGGAGAGGAGTCACTTTAATTTTGGCCGTGCTGGTGGTTAGACGTGTTGCTCGCCTCTCTGCCCGCTTCTAGTCATATGCTTTGTTTTCTTCACTGCGTGAAGGCTTTTCTCTTTCCCTTTTTACTGTGTGTGTATGTGCAAGGCTATATGTACGTACGTGTCTGTTTTGTATATTCAATACAGGGCCGTAAGTGTGGGGCCTTTTGGTCCTCTGTAGAGGTTGATCCTCATGAATTTTGCACTCGCTGTCGAGGGCGAGAAAGCTCTCGCACCGAGCCATGTGATGTATGTGTTGTATGGTCGGTGGAGCAGTGGGAGCGGTGTGGGGGGAGGAAGAAACCGCGTAAGCCGGCCAAGGAGTCATCGGAGGGTTCTCCTGTTACTCCTTTGGTTATGGACACGTCTTCTTCTTTTCTTCCTCCATCGCAGCTCCCTTGTATGGCTCCTTCCCCTTTGGGTGGGGGGGGGGGGGGGGGGGGGGGGTGTATAAGACCTGACGGTGGTCCTGAGGAAGCTGACAAAGAAGGAGAAGAGGAGGAAGGTGTCGTCGCCATCACCTACTTCGTCGTCATCTGCCGCCGCTTCCCCTTCGTCCTCTAAGGCCCCACAGCCGAAGAAGAAGAAGGTAGCCTCCTCCCCCCTAAGAAGGCTCGCCCTGAGACTTCTAAGGGTCCGTCCCACTCCGGTGGGACGGTTGGGACTTCCGCTGGTCCTCCTGTTCCTTCAGGAATGGGGCCCATCTCTCCTTCCGCAAGGAAGAAGAAGACGAGGACCGGAGGAGTGTCGGCTAACAACACCGGTAGTACCTCCTCGCCTGGCGCTAGAGGTTCTGCCTCGGCGCCGGGTACCGTCTCGGCCTCTCGTTCGCAAGAGGTACCGAGTGTATGGTCACCTGCGGGTGACCGTGCAGCCAAGACCCAGGCAACCGAGTCCGCTCGATACCAGGATCCAGGCACAGAGCGGAAGACTGGTGGAAGTCACCCAGGTGACTCCCACCAGACCAGCGATCCGCCGGTACCCAGGGTTGATGCGACTGTCCCAGACCGGCCGCGGGCTGAGGCGAGGAAGCGATCCCCTGGACCAGCCTCGGCTGGTCCAAGTGGCGTGACGCACGGTGAGGACAGGCCTCGCTCCCACCGCGACAGCGGACTCTGCCAGTCCCCTGACCGCCGCTCCTACCGGGACCGGGTGGAGAGGGGGACCAGCAGCAGCTCTTCTGATGCTCGGGACAGTCGCCGCTGTTCTCGGTCCAGCCACTCTCCCCATGAAAACCGCTCGACCAGGCCTGCAGCCCCCCCAGCACACTGGTTCTGCCGGTGGGCCGGGCGGGGGGAGCGTCAGGTCTACCTCTCCTATCCTTTCAACTTCTTTGGGCTACTGCTACACCGGGAAGAGCGAGGCGACCAGGAGTGATCTCCTCGCAATCCCGCCACGGCGCCCTACGAACCTGGCACGGTACTAGGACCGACCAGATCGTACGTGCAAGTGGCAGGAGGAGACCAGGAGGGGTCTGTTGCGGTTCCTCCTCTGGAAGGAGGGTCTCGGGAGGCATTCTTGCTGGACGGGCTTGACGGTCCGTTTCCGCAGGACACAGTCACTCCTGAGATCCAGAGGTCGTTCGCCGAGGTTATTGCGCTGATCCGTCAGCACAACGACCTCGGGGAAGGATCGCCGCTCCCACCTTCCGAGCCTACATCAGGTTTGGAGTCATTCTGGAGACCCATAAAGGAACCCAGGACGACGGTGGGTCTGCCGCGATCAGCCTTGGCCGACAGTGTGCTTAGCCAGGTGAACACTCATCTCCGGACAGGAGGGTTCGCTTCGGTCCGGCAGGTCGGCCAAGCTCCTTCCCCCACCTCTACCGTGACAGAGGTGCTTTTATGTGCCATCAGAGGACCCTCTGCCACCCAAACAGGTTAACCCAGAATTAGCTAGGCTAACTCTGGGGGTGTCTCTGCAGCAGCTCTGTCGTTCTCACAGCAAGAGGCACTTGCCTTGGAATCTACTGCTATGGCAGCATTCCAAGCAGTCTCTTGGCTAGACCTGTGGTCCCTCACAGTGTCTAAAGCCGCGGCCTCCTCGGGAAACATCACTCCTGAAGGGGACCCAGCTTTCGTGAGACTGTGCCAGTCTGGAGGAAGGGCTATCTCCTACCTGGCCCACCAGACGGCTAACCTGTGGGCCAACCTGGTACTGAGGTGTAGGGACGCTGTCCTCACTCTAGTAACCAGGGCGGCTGGGTGAGAGGCAGCCTTGGGTCTTCGCAATGGACCGGTGCGGAGTTCCTCCTCTCTCTTCCCCAGAGAGATGGTGGATGCTGCGGTGGAACAACGGTGCACTGACGAGAGTGACCATTTAGTCCACCAGGCAGTCTCGAAGGTGGCTGGGCAACCTCGAACGAGTGTGGCCAAGCCCAAGAGTTTAGCTAGCGGCTAAGACGATCGCTTCGTCGAAGCCAAGAGGAAAGACTATGCCTTTGACTTTGACTGTAAGGAGTGACCGTAACCAGCCCTCCTCCTCTCGAGGAGGAACCGGGAAGAAGTAGTCAAAGAGAGGAGGGAAACGCGAGGGACAGCGTTCCCCCTCACCTGCTGCCGGAAGTGGGGGGATGCCTAGTGAGCCATTGGGCAACTTGGCAGCGCTACGGAGCGGAGACCTGGATAGTGGACGTCCTTCGGGAGGGATATTTGCTACCCTTCGAGTCTCGGCCACCCCTCACCTCCAACCCGGCCCATCATCTTCAGACGTACGTTCCTGGTTTGGCCAAGGATGTGGCCTTTCGGCAGGAAGTAGAAGCCATGCTGAGCAAACGTGCTGTGGAGATTGTATGGGATCAGTCGCCGGGGTTCTACAGTCGACTTTTCCTGGTGGAGAAGTCCTCGGGGGGGCTGGCGCCCGGTGATAGATCTCTCTCCCTTGAACTGATTCATTCACCAGACTCGGTTCACTATGGAGACGGTACGGTCAGTGCTCGATTCCATCAGGGAGAACGACTTCATGCTTTCTGTGGATCTGAAGGACGCATATTTCCAGATACCCATCCATCAATCCTCCAGGAAGTACCTCCACTTCATCCTTGACAGGACGGTGTACCAATTCAGGGCACTTTGTTTCGGTCTCTCAACCACCCCACAGGTGTTCAGGCGAGTGTTCACACTGGTGTCGGCTTGGGCCCACTCGGTAGGGATACGTCTTCTGAGGTATCTTGACGATTGGTTGGTCCTGGCAAGATCCCGCTCGCAGTTGCTACAGGACAAGAGATCGACTCCTCGAATTCTGCCACAATCCGGGGATCGTAGTGAATTACGAGAAGTCAGATCTCTAGCCCAAGCAGAGGATGAAGTACCTGGGCATGCTGATCAATACGGTAGCAGGGCGAGTCTTCCCCGCAGATTCGCGGATCAGCAGGTTCAGGGAGGCAGCAAGACAGTTCCTGTCCCTACAGGAGCAGCCAGCTCAGCAGTGGCAGGTCGTGATCGGTCACCTGTCGTCTCTCGAGAAGCTAGTCCCTCACGGGCGTCTTCACCTGCGGTCTCTTCAATGGAGACTAAAGGAGTGTTGGTCACAGGCAAGAGACCCACCTTTCTTCCCCGTGTCTCTCAGGGAGGAGATGAGGCAGGACCTAGCCTGGTGGCTGGACGACGGGAACCTCGTAAGAGGAGTGCCTCTTCGCGCACCCCCCCCCCCCCCCCCCCCCCCCCCCCCACCCCCCCCCCTCCCCCCCCCCCCCCCCCCCCCCCCCCCCCCCCCCCCCCCCCCCCCCCCCCCCCCCCCCACCCCCCCCCCCCCCCCCCCCCCCCCCCCCCCCCCCCACCCCCCCCCCCCCCCCCCCCCCCCCCCCCCCCCCCCCCCCCCCCCCCCCCCCCCCCCCCGAGATGTTGCTGTTCTCAGATGCATTGACCGAGGGATGGGGCGCACACCTGGAGGAGTTGCTGGCTGCGGGTCAAGATTATCTGGGGGGACACTCAGTGGTGTTGATGAGCGACAACACCACGGTAATGGCATACATCAACAAATGGGGGCCTAGTGTCCCTCTCGTTGCATCAGTTGACGTTGCAGGTGCACGAGTGGGCCGAGGCACACTCGGTAGAGCTGTCAGCCCGCTACATTCCAGGCAAGAGGAACTTGGTGGCAGACAAGCTGAGCCTTCGGGATCAGGTGATAGGAACCGAATAGCCCCTTCACCCAGACGTGGCGGAAAGGCTCTTCAACCTGTGGGGGCATCCAGTCGTGGATCTGTTCGCCACCCTGCACAACAGAAAACTCCAGGTTTTCTACTCGGCTGTGTCGGACCCATGGGCAGCTGCAGAGGACGCTCTACAACACCCGCGGGACAACCTCTTCGTGTACGCCTTTCCCCCGTTCTGTCTGATTTGCAAGGTGATCAGCAGGGCGCTGGTCACCCCGAATCTTCGGATGATCCTGGTGGCACCCAAATGGCCTCAGGCCGTTTGGTACCTAGACCTGCTGGCTCTGCTCGCCGAAGCACCGAGAGAGATTCCCCCCTGGCACAACCTCCTGTCCCAGCCACATGTAGAACGGTACCACCGGTTGGTTCGGTCCCTGTCTTCACGGCTGGCTGTTATCCACCATCTCTTGCGAGCGAGAGGCTTTTCTCGCAGCGCAGCAACAGAGATGGCTGGGGACCTCAGACAGTCATCTGCAGCTGTATACCAGGGAAAGTGGTCCTCTTCTGTGGTTGGTGTTGTGGACGGGGTCTCTCTCCTCTCAGAGCCACTATTCAGCAGGTAGCGGATTTCCTCGTTTTCCTTCGCCGAGAGAAGCTCCTCTCCATCTCCGCAGTTAAGGGATACAGAGCCGCCCTGGCCCTAGTCCTTTCCCTCCTCATGAAGAGCTTCGAGAGGTCTTGCCCAACCAGGGAACTCAGGCCCCCGGGGTGGGACGTGACTCTCGTGCTTAGGAGTTTGACTCGAAGACCCTTCGAGCCACTCCGAGAGTCATCAGACAGGGATGACCCTCAAGACCCTCTTCCTGCTGGCCCTGGCATCGGCGAAGAGAGTAGGGGAACTTCATGGTCTTTCCTTTGACGTCAAGCATTCCAGGGACTGATAATGATGCGGATGAGATGCTGCTTTGTCCTGTGAGGGCGCTACGGCACTATCTGAAGAGAACTCGACACCTCAGGCCTGAGTGCCAACGCCTTTTCGTTAGCACCGGGGTTACCAAGATAGAGGTTTCCAAGAACACACTTTCTTTTTGGCTGCATGAGGTGATCAAGAGGGCGTACGACACGGATGGTAGTGACGACACCCATACCCTTCGTCCAAGAGCTCACGAAGTCAGAGGTATTGGTCCAACCCTTGCGTTCCGCAAGAACTTCTCCATGGCACAGGTTCTGAAGGCAGGGGTTAGGGCCAACCAGACCACCTTTACTTCCTTCTACCTTCGGGATACCACCCACAGGTCCTTGGACACCTTTTCCTTGGGACCTGTGGTGGCTGCTCAACAAGTTGTGTAGTCTACCCAGCACCCGAGCGGTCAGAACAGCATCGCATCCTTGTGTGACTGCATTAATGGACGAGTGAAAGAGAGTGTGACTGGCTTCTCTTCTTCCTCTACCTGTGGGCAGAGGGCCGTGGTCGTCACTACGCTGAACAGGAAGCAGATGCAGGTAAGCTACACGACTGAGCTCCATCCTATCCCTTTCAGTAGGGATAGGAGTGTTTATCCACCACTCCCCAATAAGGGGGGCGGTGGAAGCCAACAAGAGACAAACCCATGACTTCATTTTGGCTCTTGAAGTAGGAACTAGTTCTTGTGTATTTGCTATTTATAAGAGGTACGCTTGCCTCCCTCTTATAAATTTGGTCCAGAGGTCTGACCACTGATCCTGCGGTGCACACCCCGATCAGCTGGGCAGAGGCTAGGATCCCTCCCTTTGCTCTTACGACCAGGGAGGAAACCAAGGTCGGACGAACACCAGTCTGTTCATAAGACTCAGATTCCACCCACCAATAAGTGAGTCTAACTATTGTTAAAGGACCGAGGGTTTGTATACGTATCAGAACAAATAACAATTTGTCGAAAATTGTATTTTTCCTAACTATACAAACCTGAGGTCCTTTACACATAGTCCCACCTCATGCCACCCCTCACTCTGCATTTCCTGGGCCTAAAGCAAAGTAACTCCTCTCCTTGCAGTCGAGCTGACCTCCAACTGCCGGACAAGTAGTTAATTACCAAACCCCCTTGTTCGAAGCTTACGACCAGTTCAGCTGCTGCTAAGTACCTTTCCTATTGTTAAAGGACCTCAGGTTTGTAGTTAGGAAAAATACAATTTTCGACAAATTGTTATTTTTCAGATTCATATTCTACCGCTATTAGTTCACATTCTGAGTTACTATATTTCTCATATATTTTTCCTTGTTTTATGTCTTTCCCATATATCGCGGTTCCCCCTAGATTCCTATTTTTTTCTATCTGATCTATAAGTTTGGAACCCTTTTATTTGATCATAATTACCAGTCTCTTGGGAGTACCAGGTTTCACTTATATTCATTATATCTATTTTCTTTTCAATTTGGGTTAGCTCTTCTAAGAACTCTAATTTCCTTTTTGAGTTACTCACAACTAAACCCTGCGCATTCATCACTATGATGGTTTGCGTGTTATCTCCTTCATTTAAATGGGTAATAATAAGGATTTTCCCATGTCTCTTTCCTGTTCTGGTATGTTGTTCTTTTCTTCATTTCCAGAAATTCTGACAGTAAAAAATCCAACTTTTCCAATATATTTGATCTTCCTTCATCATAATTATTCATTTCGTGTATGAATCTGCAATTGTCTCCGTATCTGCACCATCCTCTAGCATCGTATATACAGTATTTGTCTCTTGAGCTGTATCTTAGAGCTGATGCTTGCAAATCTTTTGCTGACACTCCATAGTGTGGTGATGGCTTGTTTTTTTCCTTCACCTCATGTTCTATGTTCCTCTCTTTATTTGTTTCTTTTCTATTTTGGATTTTATTATTTAATTGATTATTTAATTGATTTTGATTCATGGCTACAGGGTGCATATATTTACATTTTTTGTTGAACTTACATCCTTTTCCTTCTTTTAGGTTTTTGCATATTTTTGGATGTAGATCTCTGCATTCATCCTCATAGCCATCTAGGTATGCACATTTACCATAGATTTCATAATTGTGACATACCTTGGGAGGTTTGTAGTAACATCTTTCACCGAATCTGCAATTCCCTCTTTTCAAAAGGGTGCAGACTGTCTTTCTTTTCTATTATTTCTGGGTAAAGCCTCTTCGGGATTTTATTTTGTGTTGTCATGTCATAGTTTATTTCTTCGTATGTATGCTGCTTGATTGCATTATATGTAGTATTTATGAGTATCTTTGCATCCATACTCTTGTCTTGCTCTTTGTTTTCATTATTTTTTTCTGTCATTTCAGTTTTGTTTTCTTCTCTTCCATTTTCCTCTTCTTCTTCATCCTTTACTATTTGCACATTAAGTCTTGATTTAATAACATTGTCTATCCATGAGAGACTTGTTGAGCAAAATACTCTGGTATCCTTACTCGTATTTTGCATGACTGCATCACATTGAGGATGCGTGGGAATGTTGCATGCAGAACATTTTCTGATCAGGTTTTGTGGATTGACTATGCTATACCACACTTTACACAGTTTGCATGCTTTTGGCATTCTTTTTCCTATTGCATCAATTAGTATATTCACAATGTTCACCTTATTCATTTTCTTTGTCGGAATATGTTGACTGATGTAAATTTTCTTTATAAGTCTCTTGACCACTTGAATTTTATTTGGAACTCCTTCCATTATTTTCATGATATTTTCTGATGATTTATTCCAGTTTGAAGGGTCATATCCTTCTAATATGTCTATGAATACTTTTGTATCTTTTTGATTAGGGCTGTTATTGATCTCATAGATGAAAAATGCCAGCTCCCTTCCTGCTAGCTTATCATTTTGCACGTCTGCTAAACAAGCTAGGTTTCGCCATCTTCTTCCACAGTTGGAGCTTTCTGCCATCCTGATCTGATTTACAATATTTCACTCAATAAACTAACTAAGTAGATGCTTTATCCCACTATTTTCACACTAATCTTATCACCGACAGTTCACGAACACTTCTAGATATATTTAGTTTTCTAGTCGTATGTTAAACGCGTGATATCGGTTGATTAATCAGACTGTGCACAGGTACATCTCACCAAGCAAAATGGCACGTACTCGAGGAGCAGTGAGTAGGTCACATATGAAAGTAAACTGTGTATGCAATGTAAATTTGGAATGGTTTGATGTAACAAATATTATTTGTAATTGAAGTAACAATCTTGTATTTTACAGGAGACCAAAGATTTTTCGATGGGCAGAATACCCCTGATGTCCCCATTCACCGCTTGCCATCAATATTTTCGTGGATTTTTACCCGATAGCTTGAGGGCTGAATTACTGAGAAGAAATTACCAATAACCTCTTCCTCAACACTGTTCATAGTATCCATGAGAATAAGTTTTGAGAACTTAAAGATGTCATACCCATTTTGAAAGGGATGTGGAGTTCTTTGGTACACTGCTATGTTTATTGTCGTCATTTATCAGGACATTATATTTCATTGAGACTACAAGTGTAGGCAGGATTGCCAAGTTTTCACATGCCAGTCCTTTCATGTCTCAATGAGGTTGGCTACTTCCAACATTCAATTCATTTTCAAGTCCAGTATTATAGGATGTATTTGCTACATCCCTGATGTGAATTTATGTTGCATTTATGTGTTTCCCAGTTAAATGTTTATATATCTGATGCATTTGTAAATAGACCAAGAGGGAGTTATGTCCCAACTTTATTATTGTAATAATTGTAGCAATGTAAATATGTAACTTTACCCTCAGCCAAATATGAAGCTTTATTTTCTGCTGTTATTCATAGACATGCGACATTGATAGAAAATTAAATAGTACTTGAAGATAACTCTGGGTTTGATAACCAAGTAGTTATTTTTTCTAATTCATTCCATGCAAATGCCTGTATATTTAAATACAGCAAGAGTCATGGCTATTTACTTTAACAATTGTCTTCAAGACAGTGAAGAACACTTTTGTAGCTCATTCTTTATATTACATTGTATTCATGTACAATCAATGGTTGCTACAGACTTCAAACATTGAAAGTCTTGCAAGCATTATCAAAACTGAAAGAAAAAACATTATTGGTGATTGGATGGAATTAATCCTCAATAATATTTTTAAAAACATTATAGGTGATTGGATGGAATTAATCCTCGATAAAATTAACCTTTTGCTGACATATTTAGTTTTCATTAACTTGAGCCTGGGTAGGTGATCTCAGAACTTGAGAAAACAAATTTGATTTTCTTTCAATATCTAATTGCACTCCTTACCAAGTCATTTTGACAGCTGTGATTTACCAAGGAGGGCAATCAGAATATAAAAAGGATAAACTACGAGAAATTTTAAAACCTCAAGGCCAGTTATCCTGGCTTATTGTCATAACTAATCTAGTGAAAGCAGTCTTTAGAACCAATGACTTGGTCCCTAATTGCGTGATGAATAATGTGCAAGTTTTTAAATGTTTGCGATATCATCAATATTTGTAATGCAGGTAGTAATTTATGACAATTTTAGATATGAAATGCATTAATACATTACTGCTTGTAAGAATCTGAAATTGACATTTAGCTGGTCCTTGTCAATAGAAATATTTATATAAATTTTCCATACAAGTTTATTCTATTGTATATTGTTGATGGTGCATGAATTATCTATACAGTGTTTTTATACGGTTGTACCCTTTTGACAAGAAAGATCATTTTTGGTTTTGCATGAGCTTGAGTGCTACTTTAAAAAGTAGGAAATAATTTATGAATACTGTACTTTGGTTAACATATTAGCATGATAGCTCTCCTTTTCAATGATGAGAGAAATGCCAGTTTTCAGTTATTTTTCTTCAATCTCCATTCTTGCTTCTCACACCTAAATAATACTAGGACTGCACAGCTCTGCTCAAATATTTCCTTGTTTCCGATACGTAATACAAACCCCCCCCCCCCCCCCCCCCCCTCGGTCCTTTAACATAGGAAGGTAACTAGCGGAAGCTGGGACGTCGTAAGCTTCGAACAAGGGAGAACGGTAGTTAACTGCTTGTCCGATCGTGCGCGCGCCGCGTCGCCGGGCGGTGAAGAATCACTTTTGCTTTCGGCCGTGGTGTGACAGGACGTGTTCGTCATCGCTCTGCCCGCTATTTTCGTCGTGTGCTTTGGATGTTTACAATTCTTCTGACTGGTTTGTGTGTCTTGATTGAAATTGTAAGTACTCTTTTTTTCATTTTTCATTGAAAGGAATTTAATTATGGATCAAGAAGAGCTTTCGCCGCGCCCACCAGCTGCCCGTAGAGTGTGTCCCGGGCTGGAGGGGCGTAAATGCGGCGGATTTCGCTCTTATCCAGACATTGATCCACATGAATTGTGTTATCGGTGTCGGGGGCGAGAATGCTCCCGAGCCGAACCTTGTAATGTGTGTGTGGATTGGTCCGAGGCGCAGTGGGCTGCTGTACGAGGGTAGGAAGAGGCGTAGACCGACCAAGGGAGTCATCGGAAAGCTCTCCAGCGACTCCTTTGGTGACAGATACATCGTCATCCTTCCTGCCTCCAGCTCAGCCCCATGATTTGCGCCTTCCCCTGCGGGGGGGGTTTCGGAGTCCTTCTCCTCACTCGATCCGTCGAGTGTGGAGGAGGGAGGGCGCCCGATACCCGGATGTGCAATTGTACTCGGGGTCTTCCGTCCGCTCTGGGTGGGGTTCGTCCTCCCCGGGCGAGGGTGCCCCTCTAACTGACCCGACTGTTCCTCCCTCAGGTGTGCCTTCTGTGAGTGACGACCTTGGACAGGTGTGGGCGTCATTGGGACTGCAGGGCGCCCCTAGTATCCAGGGCTTGATTCAACGACTGGCGGGGTCGGCAGTTGTAACACATGGTGTAGTCACAACAACGACAAACACAATGTCCACACCAGCGTACGCCGCCCCTCCTCATGTAGTGTATACGCAACAACATTGCGTCGGTGACCCACACCGGCATCAATCCAGAAGCCGATTTGCTGCCGTACCTAAGAGGGGCGTGCCGCCACCACCTGGATTTATGTGCTGCCGACTCCCGACTTTCGCTGTCCCAAAAGTTCGCCCCTGGATCTGCCGCCCGTCCCAATGATGAGTTTGGCTGTATCGGAGATACCTGTGACGCCGGACTATGCTGCCGTACCTGCCGTACCTGCAGCTAATGTTGCTGGCCCAGCCGCTTGCGCCGCTCCTACGAAGTGCGCAGTGCGGGACGCTCATGCCGATGTTGCTGCTGGAGCTGGTCCTGCTGGTGCTGGTCCTGCTGGTGCTGGTCCTGCTGGTGCTGGTCCTGCTGGTGCTGGTCCTGATGGTGCTGGTCCTGCTGTTGATGTTCCTGCCGCTCCTGCCGTGCCTGCCCCTGCCCACGTCGCGTCTCGTCATGGAGGTGCTGCACCGGTCTCAGGTCCTTCCGGACAGGATCAGTCGGGGCGTGTTGCTTTGGCAATTGGCCCGACTTTCGTGGATGGAAGACCTGACGTCCGTCCTGAGAGAGCTGACGAAGAAGAAGAAGAAGAAGAGGAAGGTGTCGTCGTCGTCTTCATCGTCTTCTTCGTCGTCTGTTGCCGCCTCTCCCCTTCAACTTCCAAGCCGAAGAAGAAGAAGGCGCTGCCTCCTCCCCCCTAAGAAGGCTCCTGCGGGACCTTCGAAGGGCCCGTCTCGCTCTGGCGTGACGGGGGGTGCTTCTGCTGGTCCTCCTGTTCCCTCGGGAACAGGGTCCGTCTCTTCTTCTGAGAAGAAGAAGAAGACGGGGACCAATACCGCCCAAACAGGTTAAACCCGGAGCTAGCTAGGCTAACTCCAGGTGTGTCCCTGCAGCAGCTCCTGTCGGAGAACTTGTGGTTCTCGCAGCAGGAGGCACTGGGCCTGGAAGCTACCGCTATGGCGGCTTTCCAGGCAGTCTCTTGGTTGGATCTGTGGTCCGCTCACAGTATCCAAGGTCGCGGCCGACTCCGGGGGGGTGCTGCCCTCGAAGAAGACCCCGACTTCAGGAGACTGTGCCAGTCTGGAGTAGGGCCATCTCCTACCTCGCCCATCAGACGGCAAACCTGTGGGCCAACTTGGTTCTCCGTCGTAGGGACGCTGTCCTTACACGAGTAGCCAAGGGGCCGGGCGTGAGGCGGTAAATGGACTCCGTAACGGACCAATGAAGAGTTCCTCCGCTCTCTTTCCTGGAGAGATGGTGGACGCTGCGGTGGAAAGACGGCGCACTGATGACAGTGACCGTCTGGTTCACCAGGCAGTTACGAAGGTTTCTGGGCAACCTCGTACAACTGCGGCTAAGCCTAAGAGTTTAGCTAGCGCTTCCTCGGCTGCTAAGACGGCTGCTCCATCGAAGCCCCAGAGGAAAGACTCTTCCTGCTTCAACTTCTGGTAAAGGAGGCCGTAACCAGCCCTCCTCCCAGCCCTCCTTTCCCCCTTTCCCCGAGGAGGTGCTGGGAAGGAAGTCGAAGCGAGGTGGGAAACGCTAGGGACGGCGTTCCCCCTCACCAGCTGCCGGAAGTGGGGGGTGCCTAGCGAGCCATTGGGCAACTTGGCAGCGCTACGGTGCCGACCTGGATAGTAGACGTCCTTCGGGAGGGATATCTACTACCCTTCGAATCTCGACCACCCCTCACCTCCAACCCGGTCCATCTTCAGACTTATGTGCTGGGATCCTCAAAGGACGACGCTCTTCGGCAGGAGATCAAGACCATGCTGACCAAACGAAGCTGTAGAAGTCGTAGTAGATCGGTCACCGGGCTTTTACAGCCGCCTTTTCTTAGTGGAAAAGGCATCGGGGGGAGGGCTGGCGCCCGGTGATAGATCTCTCTACCCCTGAACCGATTTGTTCGCCAGACTCGGTTCAAGATGGAGACGGCACGTCCGTGCTGGACTCCATCAGGGAGAACGACTTCATGCTTTCGGTGGACCTGAAGGATGCGTATTTTCAAATACCCATCCATCAGTCCTCCAGAAAGTACCTCCGCTTCATCTTCGAAGGTGGGACGGTGTACCAATTCAGGGCACTCTGCTTCGGTCTCTCAACCGCCCCCACAGGTGTTCACGAGGTGTTCACGCTGGTGTCTGCTTGGGCCCATTCGCACGGGATACGTCTTCTGAGGTATCTCGACGATTGGCTGGTCCTGGCGAGCTCCCGCTCGCAGTTGCTGCAGGACAGGGGATCGACTTCTAAAGTTTTGTCGCGATCTGGGGATCGTGATAAACTACGAGAAGTCCGATCTCGAACCCAAGCAGAAGATGAAGTACCTGGGTATGCTGATCGATACGGTAGCAGCTCAAGTCGCCCCGCAGACTTGAGGATCAGCAAATTCAGGGAGGCAGCCGGCCGGTTCCTGTCTCGGCAGGAACAGGCAGCTCAGCAATGGCAAGTCGTGATCGGCCACCTGTCGTCACTCGAGAAGTTAGTTCCTCACGGAACGTCTTCACCTGCGGTCTCTCCAGTGGAGACTAAGGGAGAGTTGGTCACAGGTAAAGGATCCACCTTACTTCCCCGTGTCCATCACGGAGAAGGTGAGGCAGGACCTAGCCTGGTGGCTCGACGACAGGAACCTCTTAAGAGGAGTGCCCCTACGCACTCCCCCCCGGAGATGCTGCTGTTCTCAGACGCATCGACCGAGGGATGGGGGCGCACACCTGGAGGAGTTGCTGGCTGCAGGTGTGTGGGACCATCACGACAAGCACCTTCACATCAATGTCCTGGAACTCAAGGCGGCGTTTTACGCTCTCCAAGAGTTCCAAGACCAGCTTGATGGGACACTCGGTGGTGTTGATGTGCGACAACACCACAGTAGTGGCATACGTCAACAAGCAGGGGGGCCTAGTGTCTCTCCCGCTACACCAGTTGACTGTGCAGGTGCACGAGTGGGCCACGGCTCACTCGATAGAGCTGTCAGCACGCTACATTCCAGGCAAGAGGAATGTAGTAGCGGACAAGCTCAGCCGTCGGGATCAGGTAATAGGGACGAGTGGTCCCTACACCCAGAAGTGGCGGGAAAGGAAAAAAAAAAAAGAAACGTCTTCAACCTGTGGGGGTTGTCGGTCATAGACCTGTTCGCCACCCGGCACAACAAAAAACTTCAAGTTTTTTGCTCAGCCGTGCCGGACCCATGGGCAGCTGCAGAGGACGCTCTTCAACACCCTGGGACAACCTCTTCGTCTACGCCTTTCCTCCCTTTTGTCTGATTCGGAAAGTGATCAGCCGAGCGCTGGTCACTCCCAATCAGGATGATCCTGGTGCTCCCAAACGACCTCAAGCCGTTTGGTATCCGGACCTGCTGGCTCTTCTTGCAGAAGAACCGAGAGAGATGCCCCACTGGCACAACCTTCTAGCCCAGCCACACGTAGAGCGGTACCACCAAGCAGTCCAGTCCCTACAACTTCACGGCTGGCGTTATCCACCATCTCTTGCGAACGAGAGGCTTTTCTTCGCAGCGCAGCAACAGAGATGGCTGGACACGTCAGACAGCCTCTGCAGCTGTGTACCAGGGAAGTGGGCCGTCTTTGTGGTTGGTGTCGTAGACGGGGTCTATCTCCTCTCAGAGCCACTCTTCAGCAGGTAGCGGATTTCCTCGTATTTCTTCGCCGAGAGAAGCTCCTCTCAGTACCACAGTTAAAGGATATAGAGCTGCACTGGCACTCGTCCTAAAAACTGAGGGGACTGGACATCTCGAACTCGTTCGAGATCTCCTTGCTAATGAGGAGCTTCGAAAGGTCTTGCCCACCCAGGGAGCTCAGGCCCCCTTGAGTGGGATGTGACTCTCGTCCTTAGGAGTTTGACTCGAAGACCATTCGAGCCACTCCGAGAGTCGTCAGACAGGGATCTGACCCTCAAGACCCTCTTCTTGCTGGCCCTGGCATCGCGAAGAGAGTAGGGGAACTTCATGGTCTGTCCTTCGATGTTAAACATTCCAGGGGCTGGTGATCTGTGACGCGCGATTTCGTCCCGAATTTCGTAGCTAGACTCAGAATCCGTCGATCCCTGACGACAGGTTCGAGTCTTTCACAATCCCCTCCCTAATGGATTTCACCGACAACGATACGGATGAGATGCTGCTTTGTCCTGTGAGGGCGCTACGGCGCTATCTGAAGAAAACTCTACACCTCAGGCCTGTGTCGACGCCTCTTCGTTAGCACTGGGGTTACCAAGAAAGAAGTATCCAAGAACACGCTTTCTTTCTGGCTGCGTGAGGTGATCAGGAGAGCGTACGAGGCTGATGGTAGTGACGGACATCCGTACGCTCCGACCGAGAGCCCACGAAGTCAGAGGTATTGGACCCTCTTTGGCGTTCCGCAAGAACTTCTCCGTGGCGCAGGTCCTGAAGGCAGGTGTCTGGGCCAACCAGACTACCTTCACGTCCTTCTACCTTCGGGATATTGCCCACAAGTCCTTGGATACTTTTTCCTTGGGACCTGTGGTGGCTGCTCAACACGTTGTGTAAGCTTACCCAGCACTCCGAGCAGGCAGAACAGCATCGATTTCCTGGTGTGACTGTAGGAATGAATGGTTGAATGAGAGTGCGACTGGCTTCTCTTCTCCATCTTTCTCTCTCTCTACCTGTGGGCAGAGGGTCACGGTCGTCACCATGCTGGAAAGGAATCCGATGCAGGTAAGCTACTCAACCGAGCCCCAATCTATCCCTTTAGTTAGGGATAGAAGCAAATATCCTCCACTCCCTCCAACAAGGGGGAAGGAGTGGATGCCTACTTGAGACAAACTCATAACTTTATATTGGCTCCTGTACAGGAACAAGTTCTTGCAATGCTGGTACGAAGAGATACGCTTGCCTCTCTCTTTAGTACTTGGCTCAGAGTCTGACCATTGATCCTGCGGTGACACCCCGATCAATCGGACAGAGGTTTGGATCCCTCCCTTGCTCTTACGACCAGGGAGGCATTCCAAGGTTGGACGAACACCAGGTCTGTTCACCAAAAAGACTCAGATTCCACCCACCAAGAAGTGAGTCTTCCTATTGTTAAAGGACGAGGGTTTGTATTACGTATCGGAACAAATGACAATTGTCGAAAATTGCAGTTTTCCTAACTATACAAACCTGAGGTCCTTTACATATAGTCCCACCTCATACCACCCCTCCACTCTGCAACTTTTTGCATGGGCCATAAAGCAAAAGTGATTCTCACCGCCCGGCTTCGCGCGGCGCGCGCACGATCGGACAAGCAGTTAACTACCAGTTCTCCCCTTGTTCGAAGCTTACGACCGTCCCCAGCTGCCGCTAGTTACCTTCCTATTGTTAAAGGACCTCAGGTTTGTATAGTTAGGAAAAATGCAATTTTCGACAAATTGTCATTTTGCTGATATATAAAAATGTTGATGGTTACTTTTTACAGCTATTGTACAGAAAAAACATGAATAAGTATATATCTTTGTTAACCAGACCGCTGAGTGATTAACAGCTAATCCAAGTCTGGCCCAAAGGATTAGATTTATTTTTTTCTTTTTATGTGGCTAGGAACCAATTGGTTACTTAGCATTGTGACCAGCTGGGAGCGAACTCGGGATACCAGATTGATAGTTGAGTTTGCAACCCATGCGTCCAGTGGGGAACTCCATGAACAAGTAAAAGCCTTTTACTTCCATTACAGCTATTTCAGAAATCCAAAAACGTTGTATAAGCAAAGTGTTTGTTTTTGTTCAAGTAGCACATACACTACATCTACAGTCCTCTAGAATGGTAATGATTTTGGTAAACAGCTATTTTTCCCGAGTCTCATTACAGGTGTTTCCGAAATCCAAGACCATTATATGTGTAGTGTTAAGTTTTTTGTACAAGTAGCACACATACTATCCTTACAGTCCTCTAACATAGCAATAACTATGGTAGGCTGAAGAGAAAACTCTTTGTCGAAACAACATGGCATTACAGCTGTAAGACTGATAGGAAGGTTTGTCATTGCAATTTCAAGGTTGTTCTAAAATGGTAGTCCATGATTATAATAATAATAATCAGTATATAAGTTAACATATTTAATAAACAGTTTAGCCAGACTACTTTAATTATCAGTGCCTAATTCCTTACAAACAGGCTCAAAATTTTCTGGGAAAATTGTACTGCAAATAGATTGGGGAAGCAAAACCTATTTGTGAATGATGCTTGTGACTCTCATAGGCTTATATACTGTACTCTTGACAAGGAACAATAAAACTGCCAAGGGCCTAATTTTCCTGTGCTGTTTAGCCTCTAGCAAGATTTTCTAGCTCTCTTACTAGGCTTACAAGTAAGAGTCAACAAAGATGATAGCACAATTGTGGGACAAGGGAAGAAAGAGCAGCTGCAGAACTTTTCTCTCTCAAGTCTAATCACCAGTTTACCATTTAAGATGCTTTAAATAGCACAAAAGTGAAAAGTGGCTGCACTCGAAGACAGATACAATATTCATTCAGTTTTTCCTCCACCAAGTTCATCAATATCTCACAAACTACCATTCATAAGTGCACAATTAGTGCAATGTACTTGTGAGTAGTCAAGAGGAGGATCCTCAAGAGATATAGTCAATTAAGGTTGGGTTGCTTGGATCTTGCAGTTAGGAGTTTTATGTTATTCAAGGCAATTGTAGGTCAGATGAGAGTGATCGACACTCATCCAATCAACAAGAAACTGAATTTACCATAAAGGTCACAAGGGTATTCAAAGAACTATTTGAACAAACCTCTAAAGTACCATTAAGGAGATAAATAAAGTCTGTCTCTACAAATTTAGGTTTCAATTTAGAGACATTGAACAAATCTAGATATTCTGCTTACAAGAATTTCCCTGGTGCCTACAGCTTTAGACTCAGGTGGATCATTAAGGCTCAGAATTGTCCCCAGACATGTCGAAAGTGGGGAGGGGTGTCAAAAGAAATGGCACGGCCACCGATGTCACAACCTGGTCTGTGTAAATTGCTCATTTGCTTCTTGGATGTGCTAGAGTGATGACCGAGGTACTCTCCAACAGCAAACTAGAAACTATGGCAATTTGTGCTTTGGTTTGCGTCAAAATGAAGAACCGTGCTAAGAACAGAAAGAGGTACCACTGGGTAAAAGACTGATTGCTTAAAAGAAATGAATTTTCTCATGCATCTCTCATAAATGAAATCAGTCATCCAGGTGATTGGTATAATTATTTGAGGGTGGGCAAGGGTTAATGTTGGGAACTGTTGGCATTAATAACACCTTATATCAAGAAATTAGACACCTGTCTTAGGGAATCTATATCTCCTGCCGATAGACTAACTGCCACAAATGGTATTTAGTGACGGAGAGTTTATGAGGACCTAAAGTTCAATGTGACGATATCTCCTCCAAGGCTTGGGGAATATCATCCTGGAATGCACTTCAAATATTGTTTGTTTATTTTTGTGGTGGCAGTTTCCTGTGTAGCATCTGGATATCTAACCTTTAGCTTGTTGACTAACATACCGTAAGCAATATTTTCCCGATTTCTGTTGGAATAATAATTGAATTTCACATTCCATAAGCATGGGTGTGACTTTTATAAAGCAATCCCATCAGTCCAAAACAATTTATCAACCCATACTTCTGCCATAATTAAAGAATTATCTGAAGACACGTATCGCAGACGACAATTGGTGTAATGATTAACACAGGTATTGTGTTGAAATAACCTCCATTTACAGCACGGATATGTATTTCAATCATAGAACAACTGCGTCTCACAGTGAATGGGCTATTTATAACTAATTTTAAACAAGTCGCGCGATTAATCTCTGCGAGAGTCTGTACCAGCTGAAAATAACCACATTCATGTACCAACGTCTAATGCTCTGCCCACTTTTCAACAAATCTTAAGACCGGAGGCAAGTGCGAGAGGGGGGCCATACCTCTGTACACAACAAACTGAAAGGCACTTCTGGGTTCAAGCGGTTAAGAACCCTGTAGAAGAGTAGTAGTGCTGTAAGTTGCACCCACTTTTTAGCTATTTACTTTACCTCCATTTCTGCATTCTTCAATCTTGCCATTTAACATCTATAATGACTACTGTGGACAGGTTCTCCCAGTTCCACTTCTGGATCCTTGTACGCCATTCCCTTTATTTTCTATCTTTTTGTTTTGCTGACCAACCATTTCAATTCCCTTTTTATTCTCCGAAGCGCTGGAATGGTTGAAAGTGCCCCACTGCTACCTTGACAGCTATATTTATAAAATTAAGCAATTAAGAACTTGGTTGATTTTTCAAGTGCCTCTTTACAGGAAAGATAAACTCCCTAGATATAGAATATTTCAATGTTGCTGCACACCTGCAGAACTATGGGGGCATGATGGTCACCAGACTAGAGTACCTAAGTATGAGATGGTTTGCAGCAGATAAGTGTAATTTAGTTACAGACACTGCAAATAAAGATTAGTCCTTTTCTTCAATGGCCACCCCACTTGACTGTGGAAAAATTGTCAAATAAAATATGGGGTTCACCCACAGTGAATCAAGATTATTTTTCAGGTTTCAGTTTGCCTCTCCTAATTCGGCAGTTTGGGAGATACTCCATGTTTGTATTTGTTTGTATGGTGTTTTTTACGTTGCGTGGAACCAGTGGTTATTCAGCAACGGGACCAACGGCTTTACGTGACTTCCAAACCACGTCGAGAGTGAACTTCTACCACCAGAAATACACATCTCTAACCCCTCGGTGGAATGCCCGAGAATCAAACTCAAGGCCACCAAGGTGGTACGGTAACGCCATACCGACCACGCCACTGAGGTGCTGAGATACTGCATGCACCATCAAGAGGCACATATTTTCCTGAACTCTCCTGTTTTGGCAGAAGCTCCCCTCACAGTTGTCCTCTTGCCATTTGTCAAAAATTCCATGTACTGAT
Source organism: Macrobrachium nipponense (assembly GCF_015104395.2). Classification (NCBI taxonomy): domain Eukaryota; kingdom Metazoa; phylum Arthropoda; class Malacostraca; order Decapoda; family Palaemonidae; genus Macrobrachium; species Macrobrachium nipponense. The sequence continues at coordinate 43,510,311 of NC_061103.1, forward strand.
AACTACAGGCAGGAATTCCAGCACTTGCAAAAGAATCATGGTAGATTTGTTCAAAGGAAAGCAGGCCATAAACAGTGGTTATTGCTGTCTAAGGAACCTCACTATTATGGGATATACTGTACTTTCCATAGGATTGGTCATTAATTTAGGTTCATGAACTTTGATGATACCTTTTCCCTGCTTTTATTAAGAATATAAATTTGGTTATGATACTTCTTCAAAAAGTCCATTGCAACCAGGCGAGACTACTTCATTAAATCCCAACTCTGCCGCTACTTACTGATGCCAGACAGTCTGCATCCTGTCTTGGAGCCAAGATTTCAGATTACTGTATTAAAGGTCCATGTATGTGTGTTTATCATTTCCACACAGTTCATTCAAGGAATGAACACAACTGTGTGGGTTTGTATGTGGACTACAATGTGACCATAGATATTGTATGAGGAAGCTCTCTGGATTTGTTCCTTGTAGGAATCTTAAATTTTCCATAAATAAAAACCTCTTACTTAACCAATCTGCACGGCTGGGAGGAGGATTCTCTTTGCAAACATTTGAAGATTCCACAACCTAACCTCAGAATTGCATAGAGTAGCATCCGAGACAAGAGACAAGGCTTTCCCTTTATCCTAAACATGCATTCAAATAATGACTACTGCTATGTAAACTTTGATTAGAATTTGATTGCAACCTAGAAGACAAACATTTGTTAAGTAATAGGTTTGGAGTTTTGATACAAATATTAATTCTGTTTTCAGTTTAATAAATATTTTATTGTACTTACATTTTCTTCTGTTATATACCACTCGCTCCATTGAACTGTGGAAGCTTCCCACTTTGTTTGATTCAGTCTGCAGATGACCTGGAATGACAAAGACCTAGAGATTATTCCACTGCCTAATTCTTTACCCTCTTCCTTAAACTATAGTTGTATAATTCAGCTTCGCTTTTCCGACCTTGAAGTTTTTTTTACACTAGTTTAATCAACACTCTTCTACTCCCAATACAATCTGTAACTGATTTCTATGTTCTCTGCTCTCACTTTTTCATCACTTCGCAAGTTTCTTTTTTAATTTTCTGTGCTTAGTTGAGTGTGTTACTTGTGCTTAGCTTCATATTTAGGACTACCTATAATTTTAGTAAGAAGCCATTTGTTATAGCACACTGCTTTCAATATATTGTACTACTGTATTGTAGCTTTTAATTTTACGTTTTATAGTGCATATACTTACCAGGGTTTCATACATTCTCCTCTGTCAATTCTATATGCTCTGGTTACTCTGCCTTACTGCACTGTGCGTTGTTTGGATAACTAGAATATTCTTCTTGGTGTTGTATTTGAGCCACAGATTATTCAAGGGGGAGTCTCTGACAGATGTGTGTTTAATTGTAAACCTGAAGCCCTGTTCAGTAAACCATTTGTGTGGTAACATCTGAGTGAAATCTGTAGTTACCTGGAAAAATAGGGTACAATACCCTATTTTTCCATGTAACTACAGATTTATAAATTATTCCAGCAAAATTATGTAATGATAAATTTGGTATCACTGAAGGCCTGAATCTTAATTGCATATCTTACATTTTTAACTATATACTGAATTGTATATCTTACATTTCTATCTATCTATCATCCAAGGCATATGTTAGGGAAATGTAGTCTTGAAAATCCTTAGCCCTATTATATGTCATTAAATCATTTTAATACAATACTTTATCATTTTTCCTTAATCATCTGAAACTTGTAGAAACAAAGGTTTATAATTGTTCACCTTTACTACTTTTAAAAGTAATATACAAAATTGTCAAGAAAGTAATTTTCATGACACAATGTCAGTCAGCCTCATTCAGGGAGGCATTTTACTGTGGACTGCTGGTATAAGGAAGTCCCATGTTGGCACAGTGCCACCTCAATCTAACAAGAGTAATGGGAGGTATTTAGGTTTGGACATTTTTGGAAAAAAAAAAATTCTCATCAAATTTGTCCCCTTCAGCAATTTTGATACGCCAGTATTGCTAACAGTACATGTGCCTCATACAAAGATGCCAAGGCACTGGGTTGACCCCCCTTGACTTTGTTGTAAGGTATATTTTCTTGGACAGCAATCTGAAATGTCTTTAGTTTCTTTTTATACACTTGGTAAGACCATTTTCAGCTAATGTATTCTGACTAGTTAGTCAGACAATTAGTTGGTAAGTAAGTAATTCCCAAAAGTTATGAGCACTAGACGTCTTGAATGATTTCTTCAAATATTATATTGGTGACCCAAGAAGGGGTCTTGGGTGGATCTCTTGAAGTAACAACAGATTACTGGAAGTGTCCTTTTATTGCCTGATTACATGGTACACTAAATTTTACCAAGTCTCACAGTCAAGCAACTGCAGACCTGGAAGATCCAAAAAAACTTTTAAGTTCTTTCTTGAGGAATGTAAAGTTCTGACCAAGTGCCGGGGTTTTACTGGTCATCCCCCTTGTGAAAACCTGAGGAACTACTGAGAGACTAAAGCTGAGGAACCTCAACTGAAGGACTGTCCCCCTCCAAAACAAACAACAGTTTTCTTTAATCAGTTATTATCCTTTTAAACTGATTTAAACAGACCACAAAATCACATTTCTAGACTTTCATATGGCTGGTCCAAAAGATATGTTTTTGAATAGGGGCTGAAAACTGGATAAAGGTCAATGAGCTGGAGAGCAAGTTAAGAAAGACCATGATTACAGATGGAAAGGATGCGTCAACTATCTTTATAGAAAGCATCTTCCTCCACTCTAGCCTCATCCAGATCCTCCTTCACTTTATCATACAATCTAATCCTCTGCTTCCCTCTACTAACAGGTTGTGCCCAAGCCCTATTCACTCCTTTCTCCTCAACCATCCTTACCAAAATCCCCATATAATCTTACTATTGACTATCTTGCCATAATCGTAATCTTCATCACCTTGGCACTTCAACTTTCTTAATTTTCCTTGCTCTCATGCAATGATATCCTCAAACTTGAACCTTTTATCATCAATTCCACATGAAGTACCTTCATTTCACCTGCAAAGGGATTGTTTGCTAGTTCAAGGCTTTGAGCTTGAGACCAGTGCCCCTCAGGTCTTCCTGAGCACCTAAAGCAACCTGCAGCACCTGAAACAAATTTATTTTATTACAAAATCACTTCAAACCTCTTAAGACACTAGTAAGATACAAAAATTATCACTAGTTTTTCTTTGTTTCTGAATAAGTTCCCAATACTGGCCATATTGTCCTAGAGATATCTTCAAGCCCTATTCAGTCTAGCGTGCTGTTCTTCTATCTTTTTTTAATTAAAAAAAATTACTGTTAACCATTACAGAATGCTTTTCCCTGACTCAATTTCATAGACGTTTCGCTTCAATAACCCGGTATTGAGGCAAATACTGTTTCTAAGATTGATGGCTCCCTAGGTCAGAATCGGTTGGGGAAGCAGATCCGAGGGCTCCTATGCCTGGTTAGGATGCATCCATGTATTCGGACATTGTTGGTCAGGTATGACCAAGCATCCTTAGGCTAAATTAGGTCTAGGCAGTCCCCGGGTTACGGCTGTCTCGGGCTATAATGAATCCGTACTGACAGAGCTTTTTCATATATATTCATAAAAAAATCGGGCGCTGAAACTAGGATTACAGGGACCCACTAAGACAGGTTGGCCAGACCCACTACTGGCTTGTTGATACAACAGAAAATTTGTCCATTCTTTGTCTTTGCATGACTGGTGCTCAGTTGAATGTAAATGCGCTTCGGTGGCGTGGTTGGTATGGTGTTTGCGTCCCACCTCGGTGGTCGCGGGTTGGTCCCATTGCTGAATAACCACTGGTTCCAAGCAACGTAAAAACACCATACAAACAAAACAAACAGTTGAATTTGAATTTTACTCTATTCTACATCTGCTTTAAATAAGCCTGATGATTGTCAATGGAACTGCCTCTTATTTGCAAGCTTTTGAACAAAGTTAACCTAAACTCATTCTTCAGTTTATAGTGAGACAGGTGAAAATTACGACTTACAGACACCTTCAATAATCACGGCTAGGGCCAACATTTCCTGTTATGGCTAGGTTTGCTTGTTTAGCAGATTATCAAAACTTCGTAGAAAAAGTTTAGTATTACTATATTATAATACTAAAACTCGACCCTGGAGTTTCAATGCTATGCTCTTGAGTCTCCTTAATATGCTTAGCTACTAGGTGATACCAAAACAGGCAAAGTGCTTGAGATTATCAAATGTGCCTAGGTTCACTGTCTTCCATGGGCAACATGGGCCTAAATTTTACAATAACCAATCCTATGCCTATATAACATTAAAACTGTTAAACATTAACTAGCTTCCTACATTAAAATAAAAAGTGCGGTATTTCTACAGAAGCAGTCCCCACGGACTGCAAGGAACGTAACCACGGATACGACATCCACTAGAGATTGAGGCGTCCAATGTATTTTGCTGTGTTTAGTACTGGCCCCGGGGGTGTTAATTACAGTCGTCCGAATAAGTATTACTTAAAAATCTTATTCAGTAGGTAAAACTGCATAGAAAAACCGCAACTGCCATAGTCTAGGCCGCCGCGGATAAGTACCCTAGATCTACCCAAATATTTAAAACACAACATGGATCAAACTTACAGACTACAGTTGGATTTTTCCCCAACTCCTTTATACACTTTGCCCCTGCAGCCATAATCCAAGTTCCAAGGATCATAAACCTGTCTGTCTATCGAGTTTCAAGTTCAACTACAATTGACGTCACAGGTGACACTACTACGCCTGAAACGTTCTCTGCCAATGAAAACGATAATAACCACCTTTAATTTTTCATTTCATCTTATTAAATTTATATGTTTTAAACAGTCATTAAAACGATATGCCTCGATTTTTAAAACTAATGAGTTTGTGCATATTTACATTACGAAAATGTAGATAAGAAAAGTAGGTATAAATCAACTAAATATTTGATGAAGTCATGGAATTTCTAATACAAAAATAGTTAGTAAATCTTGGAAGCATTTTATTTTAGTGATTTATTATTTAACTGGTCAAAAATAGGATTAAATACGTCAACATTTACTGGACATTTCCTGATTACCTCGATTAACTAAAGAAATTAAGTCTTAAAAATACAATTTACTAAACTAGAATTAAGTGATTGCTGCATTCAATCAGGAACATTGCAAATAAATTAGGGAAAATTCGTCCTAGGGCCTGCAAATAAAGAAGAAGCAGAAGAAGAAGAAGAAGAAGAAGAAAGAAATGCCTTGGGCAATGAAGTAAAACCTACAACAGGCGAATAAGTGTGACATTCATTAGATTACCAGTTATTGATAAAACAGACAAATCACCTCACATTACTCTGTAAGTGCCAGTGCTTAGGTATTGGCGAGTGACCGTGTATCTTTTTATTCCACATTTATTTAATAACGAGTGTAAACTTACACTCGTTATTAAATAAATATGGCTTACACTCGTTATTAAATAAATATGGAGGCTACGTTACTGATACAGGTGGTGCCGATGTTATAAATGATAGACCATATTAGGCTGATTAACAGTGGGAATTTAAGTTAACTTGAGAAAAAATGGTTGTTGTAGCCTACAAGTAAAGATTAACATAATTTACAGATTGTAGGATACACGTACATTATCATAATTTACAAAATACAGGGTAAGACGTATCATAATCTACACAATGTAAGATATAAATGACCATAATTTGCATATTATATAGGATATCTTAATTGGGAAAAATACGCAATTAGAAAAAGTGCTTTTCCTGCAGGATCGACATTGGAAAAAATCAATACTTTTCTGCAGAATCTTAATTGAAAGAAATACGCAGTTAAAAAAAAAAAGGTGCTTTTCGTGCCGAATCGAAATTGGAAAAAAAAAAGGGTGCCATTTTTGTGTGACATCCCAAATACTTGGTGCAACGATGAGCCACTGACATCCCACTCAATGTGAAAGGTATGAACAACTTCAAAACCTTCAAAAATTTCACAAACTTCTCCCGAAATTATTCCCAATATTACTTACTACCGATAACGAACTCTTGAAACAATTAAACAATGCTGAAGAGATCCTTTTTAAATAAGAAAACAAATTTTATATAAGAAACGGATAAAATGTATATTATACCTTATTTTCTAAACTACCCCAAAAAACATTCTATTATATATAAACATGAATATGATAGAATGTAGAAACTAAATATGCAAAAAGCAATCACGCATGCAATACAGTAAAATATACATACTAATATCCGGTTTCAGTTCTTTTAGATTTGACGAGTTCTCATAATGCTGTTTTTTCGCAGCTTCTCTTAATAAAGGGTTCCTTAATTAGTACAATACCATTCTTCAATATACGAGACTGCTTGACTGAGTTATGATAACGATCTTTCACGCCGACTGCTACCTGTAAAAGAGCGAAGTCATAAATTCCGAATGTCCCGCCTCTATCAAATGGTATACGAATAAACGAGTTGTTGTTAAATAAAGAGAGAAATTGTATAGTAAAGAGTAATTGAAATAGCAATGGTAAAAATCATGTTCAGTCCTGATTGATCCTACATCGTCAACCATCGTTACATTCAGGTGTGGCTGCTGCAGCGTCTGCTGAAATCCAACTTAGTTCAAAGTAGATATTTGGTGTCAATTTCAGAACATTATTATTTGAATGGAAATACGCTTTCGATTTACATAATCCATCAGTTTATAAAGTAATGAGATTATAAACCACAAATTTCAAGAGCTATAAATATAATTTCATAAAAGCAACTATGAGAGCCACTGACAGGTTATGTGAGACGGAAGGCTTGGGGAGGAATTAGCAGACAACCAGATGTATGAAGGAACAAATGTATCCAGTGCATCACATGTTTTTTTTATACGAGCCGCGTCTCACCGGAGTAGCCTAGATGTCCATTTCTCGAGTCATCCGAGTAACAACATAACCACCCTGATGGTCTTCATATCAGTGGTAGATATGATTGCACACTGATAAATTCAGTACTTAGATATGATGAGAGAGACTGAACTATGGTTGGGTTTATTTTCTGTCAATTTCGTTGGTATTATTGAATATTACAGACTTGACCTTTTATAATACCTTGATAATGACAACAGGAACTCTATTAAAATTGTATAGCAGAGAGAGAGAGAGAGAGAGAGAGAGAGAGAGAGAGAGAGAGAGAGAGAGAGAGAGATTAAAGTATTGGTGGGTTCATTTTATGTCAATTTCGTTGGCCTAATTAGACCTTTTATGATACATTGGGAATGACAACAAAGACTATATAAAAGTTGTATAAGAGAAAGAAAGAGAGCCTGAACTATGGTTATGTTTATTGTCTGTCAATTCCGTTGGTAATATATTAAACAATACTGGATTGACCGTTTATGATCCCTAGAGAATGACAACAGAAACTATTAAAATTTTATAACAGAGAGAGAGAGAGAGAGAGAGAGAGAGAGAGAGAGAGAGAGAGAGAGAGAGAGAGAGAGAGAGAGAGAGAGAGAACTATGGTTGGGTTTATTTTCTGTAAATTTTTTTTATTTGGTATTGTTAAACAATACTATATAGACCTTTTATAATACCTTGGGAATGACAACAGGGACCCGATTAGATTAATGTTGTATAACCATGTGATTATGCAATAAGATAAGTCCGATATCTCCGTGTCTTCGTCCATACTTGTGTGAAACAAGTCAATAAAGTCAAACCAACTGTTTCGAAGACCTCGTTCAATAGTTAAAATTTCCCTCCACACGTGACCTAACAAAACATCAAGGAAAAAAATCATCAATCGTATTTTCGTTTTCGTTAAATTGAATTTCGTGATGGTCATTCGCAGAATAGTAAGGTACGATTTCATGACGAGTGGTAGTTCGCAAATTCATCGGTTGTCAAAGACCCACTTGAAAACGGAATTACCCCCTAGGGAATGTAATTAGGAGCTTCCTAAGATATAATACTGAAGGTTTGTACAGACAAAATAATGAGCAATTTGACCTTACACCTACACACGGTCATAATATGCGGGTAGATGCAAAGCGATAAAGAGATGGACTGAATTGCTTTCATTAATCGTCAGGTTCAGATTTATTCTTGACATTTAACTTAAATTACTATTAAATTTCTTCCCTCATTTGGGCTGGTCCTTGGTCATAATCATTGGTAAAAATTAAAATACCCAAGACCCAAGTGTTTTTAATGCTTTTTATAATTACATAATTATGAGATTTTATAATTACATATAATTATGAGATTTCATTAAAATCAACTGGATTTATCGATGAATTTATAGAAAATATCTGAAAACTACGTATTACACATTTTGATATTCAGTGTTTAACCGCAATCATAACTTCGTATTAACTAACCTTTGTTTAAGGACTAAAGCGATACAGATTGATTGAAGCTATAAGTTTATTTTTTTTTCCAATTTCCATTCCCACAACATTCCTTACATTATTTTGTGGTCAAGGTATAGTTAAATCACTATGGAAATAAATATTTTTTATTTCTATTTATACAATGTTGAATTGTAGAACTGAAAGCAAGCAAAACAAGATAGCATTCGACACATTATTTTGTCCATCCACCATTATGTGCGTTAACATCTTGCGATCTGTTTTTTGACGAGATGTGGTTATACACAACTTGTGGGTTGCGAACGTGCTGGAAAAGACAAGATGCTGATGGTTACGCTCCTGACCCTCAGCCGATGTTCCCCCAGACATTCTCGATCGGGTTCAGGTCGCTCGCATGCTTTGCTCCGCTAAGGAAGGAAGGAAAACGATGTCACGCTGTTTAGCAAACTGTTCTCGGACAATCCTTGCTGTGGGGATGGAGGAACAGTTGTCCTAAAAGAAATCATATAATTTATTAACCAAAGTGTTAGACAAAATAATGAGGTTTAGTCCAGCATAAGGAGTCACAATAATAATAATAATAATAATAATGGAAAAGTAAATCCACAATAATATGTCTGTTTGATCTTGTTATTTAAAATACAAAGCAGAAAGCTTTCGATGACCTGCACGGTCCTCCTTGTCAGATTGACAAGGAGGACCGTGCAGGTCATCGAAGGCTTTCTGCTTTGTATTTTAAATACCATGATCAAACAGACTTACTATTGTGGATTTACTTTTCCATTATTATTATTAACTCATGTGATTATGAGTTTTCTTTGGAATAATAATAATAATAATAATAATAATAATAATAATAATAATAATAATAATAATAATAAAATAATAATAATAATAATAATAATAATAATAATATAATAATAATAATAATAATAATAATAATAATAATAATAATAATAATAATAATAATAATAATAATAATAATAATAATAATAATAATAATAATAATAATAATAATAATAATAAATAAATAAAGGGCTTAAGTAGTAAAGGAAGGAGGAGGAGGAGGAGGAGGAGGAGACGACGACTTGGGAGATGTGTGTTTATAAGAATATTCGGTCTACTTTCGATGAAGAGGCTTTATCTGGCTTTATCTGGCCGCTTTAGATTCATCAGGGAATGCAGATAAATGAAGTTGATGTGTAGGATCCTTTTGCAGTTGTAAAACCAACCAATCCAAGACGAAAGTCGTATTAAGAATGTAAAACTACTTTATGACCAAATCTGCGATGAGTTTATACCATATCAGTTGTCAAGAAAGGACGTTCGTATTTGAAGTACTAAAAAATAAAAGAAAAAATGCACATACCTTCAGGAAAATGATCTACTCAGGATAGGGAAGAGCATGAATAAGCGAAGGCAACCACCACCTCCTCCAAAATTCCTAGATAGCAGTGTTCAGCGTTGAACCTTCCACTGATCTCAATTCTCAACCAATTCACCAACGCCATGCGGGTGTATCCAACCCTAAACGTGACAGGTGATTAAGGTTGCTTCTGGCCACTTGATAAATATTTACCTTGCCTCCCTGTAAAACGACCGCATTGGGCAAGGACTAATTAGACAGACGTTCCAGACGACTGTCAGCGGGACTTTTATCAGGAAACGAACGGTTCCAGTGTTCATAAACAAGTCGCTAATTTTTGACTCCTGTTATGTCTACTCTGCTGGAGTGCTCTATCAACAAGCCAGATTGATAGGGGGAACCGAACAGATTCCAGAAAGCTATCCTCCTTAAAGTTTTAAATTTAAATATATGCACGTTTACATAACTGTGGATTTGTTTCGCCAATAATAATAAAATATTATTATTTTGTTGAAAATAATGAGAGTTTTCAACAAAACATGTATCAAAGAGGGTCTGCTCCCAACAACAACAACAGGGCAAAAAAGCGGCAAAAAAAAACCGCAAATAGACCAGACGTGACGTTGACTGACAAAATCAAGAAGAAAGTATCACTCATTGATGTCGCAATACCATGGGACACCAGAGTTAAAGAGAAAGAGAGGGAAAAAATGGATAAGTATCAAGACCTGAAAATAGAAATAAGAAGGATATGGGATATGTACCCATAATCATAGGAACACTAGGAGGCACGATCCCAAGATCCCTGAAAAGGAATCTGGAAAAACTAGAGGCTGAAGTAGCTCTAGGACTCATGCAGAAGAGTGTGATCCTAGAAACGCCGCACATTGTAAGAAAAGTGATGGACTCTTTAAAGGAGGCAGGATGCAACCCGGAACCCCACACTATAAATACCACCCAGTCGAATTGGAGGACTGTGATAGAAAAAAATAAGAAATAATAATAATGGATATTTTATAGGCCCTGACCAATTCACTAATCCCAAAGACTGTTGAGCAAGAGTTATTTTTCCCAAACAAACTTTTTTTTTTTTTTTTTTTTTTTTTTTTTCATTAACGTAGGCCTACTATTACTTGGATCATACCACAGACGAAAATAGATAGGGGAGGTAGGGAGGCAGGTAGGTAGGTAGGGAAGGTAGTAATAACCTGTAGGCAGATGACTTATAATAATCAATTTCCTCAGAAAAGAAACCCCGAGTTTCTGTAACTCATCAAGATTAAGGAAGGAGGGTAGCTTCTTCTTGAGGGAGTGCATCCCTGTCTTCCCCCCCCCCCCCCCCGCCTCCACCTCTGCTCAGGAAAACTCCATCCTCCCCACCCCACCTCCTTCATCATCTCATCTTCTAACTCCCTCTCACTCTCTCTCTCTCCTGATTCACCCTCCCCTACAATACTTTTTTTTTTTGCTCTCTCTCTTTTCTTCTCCTTCCATTATCCTGGCGTTTTGAAATATGGACACACCCTTTCGTCAACGCTGTGTCATCAACCATCTCTCTCTCCTTTCCCCTCCCACTTACTCTAATTCCACCCTCCCCTTTTTCAATGTACCCCCCTCTGTACCCTTCCATCACAGCGATAACGGATGGTACTACGTCTTATATGAACTGTAGTACTACCTCTTGAGTCTGAGCCTAGTACTACGACTAGCCGTGTTTGAAATCGCAAAGGAAAACGACTTTGAGAGACTTCCTACCGGGGGGAAAAGTTTCGGTCTAGGGCGAATAAATGAGCATCTGGAAGCGCCTGGCATCAGTACCCCCCAAGAGAGAGAGAGAGAGAGAGAGAGAGAGAGAGAGAGAGAGAGAGAGAGAAAGGGTCTACCTGGAAAGCTTCGAGTCGAGTTGAGTCGGATAGGCCTATTATGGCTCTGTCTCCCCCTTTTCTTCCAGAGTCACCCTCTTCTTCTTCTTCTTTCCCTGCGCTGCCTACCCGTTCTGTGTCAACAATACAAGCCGAATGAATTCTATCCTTTTGTCTCTCTCACTCTCTCTCTCACTGCCTTCTTTGCGTTTGAATTAACGAGTCATCGAACTTCACAAAGCATCGAAGGACTGACTGACTTGTGGGATGTTCACAGTACTGTACTATATATAGGTCTAGGGCTCGAGGCTTTCATTAGTGTCGTGTCTCCGTTGTTTCTCATCATGATTACTCCTCTACTCTTGTGAAAAAAACTACTTATTATTATTATTTACCTTGAATTCCCTTTCACTATTTCAGAATACAATATAAGCGAGTCACAACTTTACTTACTTTCCTAGTGAATGATTTTTTAGGCTACGTATGTTTCATGTTAATGTTGGTCACATTTTGATAATGATACTTACAATCATAATATAAATTTTCTGAGTAAAAGAACTCTTACTACCAACGATGAACTATGATAATAATATAAGGAGAATAAATAGATAAATATAAATATTTATCTAAATTGTTCCGGAGCAGTAGATATCACTTAATATTAGTTAAAAATCTTTGATAACGACCAGAGTTTAAGACAAATCTAACTGACCTTTAATGGAAAAGTGCGTTTGGAGAGAGAGAGAGAGAGAGAGAGAGAGAGAGAGAGAGAGAGAGAGAGAGAGAATTTTGGTACACACATTTGGCTAGTCACTAATATTAAGTACGATTTCAAGTTACTAACAACACGGACAATTGGATTGGAGAGAGAGAGAGAGAGAGAGAGAGAGAGAGAGAGAGAGAGAGAGAGAGAGAGAGAGAGAGAGAGAGAGGTTGGAAAGCTATTGACTAGATAAAAGCTGAAGAGCTGAAAGCTTAGGATTTTTTTTTTTTTTTTTTTTTTTTTTTTTTTAAGAAAAGTTAACAAACCAAAACAATTCACTATAATATTACTGACTGAACCCGATAGTTGAGACTAGATACCAAGGAAGACACATCCCCCCACATAAATTAAAACACTCAGGAAACACAGTGACATGATTTTACAGTCAATTATGAGAAAAGGCAAGGAAACATGTCTGAGAAATAACTAGTTAATAACTATAATTATATAATAAAGTAACTTTAATTGAGAAAGATTATTAAACACACGAGTGATCCTCAGACAAGAATGACGGTTTGTGTCACTGAAGTGAATGAAAACGTTAATTTGAACAAATATAAAACTGTATTTATAAAAAAAAAACTATTTGAATTCACAGAGGAAAATAATGGCAAATAAATATATTTTAAATATAAAACAAGAAACGAGATAATATTCGACAAGTATATTCAATGACAGTTGAATAAATGGACCAATAGTGGCTACAGATCTGTGGATTATAATTTTTGTTTTCATGCGACCTTAACCTTTGACCAGCATTGTCAGCTTCTAGGCCACTTGATTGTCAAGGATTTATGTTTCCACAGGACGATGACCTCAGAAGAGAAGGATAATCAACTATAATGATGATACTAATAAATAATCACGATGAAAAAAATGTATAACACTTTTGAGGACAACGTTTATTTGATTGACTATTGATACCAGATTTTTGTTTGTAAGTAGCCTTTAGAGGCCAGAAAAAGAATATATATATATATATATATTTATATATATACATATGTGTATGTATAAAATTTCCGTACAAATAATCTAGACCCACTTGTCCGTCAACTCGGAGTTTGGGCTGTTTTTAAAGTTAACGCTAGCGGTCAGGCGTTTACGGTCGTGGGGGGGAGGGGATGGGGGTGGGGGGTGGGGGAAGGAGGGAGGTAAAGGACCCGTACGGAATCGTAAGGGCCGTACGCACTCATGCACGAACTTTTGCAAGGCCGGTGTCTGTGAGACTGTGCGGTATAACTATATAGTATTATGAATTTAAGGAAAAAAAAATTTTCTACGCTGTTTTATATCTGTATATTTGTGTATAAATAAATAAATGTGAATAAATAAATGACAAAAATAAAATAAATATACATCACAAAATAAATAAATGACAAAATAGAAAAAAGTTGTTGTGAGAGAGCCGGTTTTCAAAATATTTAGTGATAACTAATTCGAGTGGACAAGGTGTGATCTGTCTGTAATCAATTCTGTAATTACACATATTCTCTCTCTATCCCTCTTTTTCAAGCAGAGAGAGAGAGAGAGAGAGAGAGAGAGAGAGAGAGAGAGAGAGAGAGAGAGAGAGAGAGAGTTTTTTCCCCATTTACCTCTAACTTAGTTCCTGTCCATGAATAGAAATTTGCCACCCTGCACCTGGTGAGCGGTGACTCTCTCTCGGACAAAACGTACCCTAAATCAGCTTTAGGGTATTGTCTATTCCATACATCTCCCTCCCTATCCTCCCTCTCTCTCTCTGGCTCTCTCTCTCTCTCTCTCTCCGCCTCTTCTCTCCTTATCTCGTTTTCTGTTGAAGACGGATAAAACGTAAAGGGATAAGAGAGCATGAAACAAGCTCACGTAAATTTTTGAGAGAGAGAGAGAGAGAGAGAGAGAGAGAGAGAGATAGAGAGATAGAGAGAGTTTTTGAAAATGACTCACTATAAGTAAAAGTATATTTTTTTCTGTCTATATATATATATATATGATATATATATATATATATAATATATATATATATTTAGAGAGAGAGAGAGAGAGAGAGAGGAGAGAGAGAGAGAGAGCCAGGCTTCGTTTTTAGGGAGAGAGCCCCGCTTCCGTAAACCCCACCCCGCCTCCTCCCCTGACCCCCACCCCCCAAAAAAACCAGAGAGCCAAGAGACTGGAAATTGCATCTACTATACCACCCGAACGCAACCTCTCTTATATATAGGTATAGATAGTCAAGTCGTATCTGTGGTAGTCCACGACCACGACGAATAATATATAGAATGTCCAGGCCGGGCGGGGGTGGGGGGACTGAGACTACAATGTATCGTATCGACCGACCCTGCCAGAGACCTTGTGTGGTGGTTGGTCTCGGGTGCGCGTGCGCGAGCCAGCAGGTGGCGCATGCGCAGGTGTGCGAGCGTGCGTTTGTCATCGTCTTCGTCCGCTGATGCTGCTGCTATATGCTTATACCTTTGCCGTCGTCCTCAGAAGTTATTATCAGCGGTATTAATGACGAGAAGCGATTCTTCTTCTTGACCTCAGTCTATCTGAATAAAATGGAGTTTGAGAGAGAGAGAGAGAGAGATAGAGGAGAGAGAGAGAGAGAGAGAGAGAGAGAGAGATAGATGGGGGACGATTGGCTTGCAGTAGAAAATATGTTTGCTTTAGTCTAGTATATAATGGCTTGGTGTTTGATAACCCCATTCATAAAGGGAATTTATGAGAGAGAGAGAGAGAGAGAGAGAGAGAGGAGAGAGTTGAGAGAGAGAGAGAGAGAAAATTTGCTTGCAAATAGTTTAAAAAAACCTTTATACAGATTTCGCTCTAAATTGTTTGAGTGATGACTTGAGAGGCAGAGAGAGAGAGAGAGAGAGAGAGAGAGAGAGAGGTGGAGATGGTTGCGCAAGGTTGAAAGTGTTGGAGTTGATGGCAGTGGTGGAGGATGGCGAGGACGGGTAAGGCAATAGGGTGTGTATATGAGAGAGAGAGAGAGAGAGAGAGAGAGAGAGGGGGGGGGGGGGAGAGAGGGGGGGGGGGGGGGGGGGGGGGGGGGGGAGTGGTGTGTGAGTGAGTGTATATGTGTGCGTGTGTATGTGTGTGAAGACGATCTCTCTCTCTCTCTCTCTCTCTCTCTTTCTCTCGTTCGCTCTCTCTCTCTCTCACTCTCTCTCAGTGCCGAGTGAGAGAGTGGACAGCAACCCGCGTGAGCTGGATAGGGGCGCCGTTCACGCCCCCCGGAGGACACTGTGAGTCTGTGACACTCTCCCTCTTGTCCTGAAGGGCGATGGTGCCTTGAGCGTTTGTGCGAGTTTGTTTGTCGCGTCTGGCGTGAATACGTGGATCTTCACCCTCTTTATTTTTCTCTCCCACACATCTATTCTCCTACCTATTCCCCTCTCCTTCACTCACTCACTCTCTCCCACAACACAGGCGTGGATAACTGAAGTCGTTCTCCAACAAGGTTGTTCCTCCAACGATGTTCCTCTCCCTCTAAAACCAGAAGGATAGTACGACGACGGTCTATCTCTATCTCCTGAGTTATTCTCCTTCTGTGTTTCTGTTTACCTGGACGTTGGTCTTGCTGCTCTCTCTGTCTCTTCTCTCTCTCTTTCACTCTCCCTGGCCCGGCTGTTTCCCCCTTATTCTTCTTCCTCGCTCTTCTTACTACTTATATACTCCTCTAGTACTAGTCCTACTCCTTACTCCGTCAGCGGTGGATTGGGTGTTCATCACCTCCTCTCTTTCTTCTCTCTCTCCTAGACGCCCCCTTTCGTGCGAAAGAGGAGAAGAGAGGAAGAGGGGAAAAATCAAGAAGGAGCAGAGGAAAGCGCAGAGGAATACACCGGCAACAGCGCTACGACGCCTCCTCCTCCGGTTTCCTCCTTTCTCCTTCAGCAGTCGTGTTAGTACTAGTGCAGCTGCAGGCAGGCAGGCAGGCACAGCTAGCTAGCTAGCTCTACCTCTAGAGAGTGAGAGAGAGAGAGAGAGAGAGCGAGAGAGAGAGAGAGAGGGAGGGAAAGAGAGAGAGAGAGAGAGAGAGAGACGGCGGGCGGCAGCGGCAGTAGCACTCCATCAGGAAAGGGGGCGAGGCGGGCCAGTCAGTCGCTGCTGAGGGCCCAATCCGATATATACCGCCCGCGCCGTCGTTGCTAGTCGTTGGTCGTGTCGTCAGTCGTTGGTCGCTGCTGCTGCTGCTTCCTTCCTCCTCCTTCTCCTCCTCCTCCTCCTCCTCCGTCTCCGCCTCCTCCTCCTGCTGTTGTTGTTCGCTGTGTCGCTTCACTCACTATAGTACCACCACCAGCAGGAGCTAGACAGACAACAGACAGACGTCTCCTCCGCCGCCGCCGTCGTCGTCGCCTTCGTTAAGAGCCGTTGTAGGTCGTACCTCTGTGAGAGAGAGAGTGAGAGAGAGAGAGAGAGGCTGCTAGGAGGGTGGTACCATAAGAGCTCTCTGATGTTGGCGTGACAGGCTTCCGGACACATCGATTCGCCTCCCCCACCCCACCCTCCCTTCCCCCCCTCACCCCTTCTTCCTCCTACTTCCTACCTCCTACCTCCTCCTCCTCTCCCAAATACGAACCAACCCCATTAGTACCAGTCCCAGCCCCGCAAACTCACGCACATTCAGCGACGCACAAACACATACATACACACACAAACACACACATAGACACAAACACACACATGAATGCGCAAGAATACGCTCGGCCACCAGCCGCACGGCGCCTTATGCCGAACCCGTGCACATCTTTCTCAGCACTGCCAACAGCCGCCGCAGTAGCTATTGCGAGTGGAAGGAGAGAAAGAGTGTGAGTGAACCTGAGAGAGAGAGAGAGAGAGAGAGAGAGAGAGAGAGAGAGAGAGAGAGAGAGGAATATAGCCAAGGGGGTTGAGAGAGAGAGAGAGAGAGCGCGGAGCGAATCCTCAAACACTGCCCACCACCTGTCAGATCAGCTAAGCAGCTAGTACTATACTACCACTACAACCACTATTACTACTACTACTACCACTACAACCACCACAAATATGCAGCCTCCCGGCTCTTCCTCCGAAGGGGAGCGCAGTCCTCCTCCTCCTCCTCCTCCTCCTCCTTCTTCTTCTCACCTGTGCTTAGCCAATCCTGCAAATACCTGCTTCTTTCTGTCTTCTACTGCCGCCGCCGCCGCCGCTTCCCCTAGTACCAGGTGGCTAATCCTCGAGATCCTACGCCGACGCTCCCTCCTCCCGACACCCTGGGAGGAAAGGAGGGCCTGAGCTGCTGGGTGCCAGACACGGCAGCAGGCAAGCAGGCAAGCAAGCAAGCAGACACGGCAGCAGGAAAGCAGAGCGGGAATCCAAAGTATTCATCGGAGAGGTTGATAAAAAAAAATAAAAAACGAGCTGAAGAATTAATTAAAAAAAGGTTTATTCTCAAAATTCTAAATTCCCGGATTTAAAAAAAAATTAAAGGAAAAAAAAAATATATATATATAGCAGAAATTCTTCGTGTATATTCGTGTTTGTGCGTGCGTTAGTGCGTGTGTTCTCTTCGATATTATAATAATAGGAATAAAAGAAGAAGGATAGTAAAAATAAGGATCACAATCACTCAAGACTCTACCTCAGTGCAATAATATTTAAAAAAATAAATAAATATATATAAACGAACCAAATTTAACAGAAAAGAAATATACTCTTTTTTTTCCCCCCTCCTCTTCTCCCCCCCACCCCCGCGAAGTGATATGAAAGTGTTCAAAGAAAGAGAAAAGAGAAGAGAGGGATAAGAAATAGAGATAGAGAGAAAGAGATCAGATAAAATAAGATAAAAAAAATAAGCCTTATCTCACACTTATAGTAAAAATAATTACTCGGTAAGTTTAATAATAATAATAATAATAATAAAAACCACTACCGTTTAGTTGCTAATATTGTGAAATCGTGCTTTTGTGTCTGATTGTCTCACTCGTAGAGAGAAAATAAAAGAAAGATAGACAAAATACGACAGAGTTCACCGTGTGCTCGCGCGCGCGTATATGTGTGTGTTGGAGTGCGGGCCACTTTTCTTCCTCATCAGCCTTCTTCAAGGGAATGTACGGCCCACCAACGTCTGCATACCAGTAGCCCGTCTAGCCCCCAGCCAGCATCTTCGCTCCCATCAAGCATTCCCCCTCCCCTTCCCCCCCAATCCCTACATACCCCCCCCAACAAAACTCCCCGGTCACCGGGAGACAATTTATGATTGAGCGAGGTAAGTGGAGCAGGCTTTGCATTCTGGTCGGTTTAATTGTGCATTTCAGTGACTCAAATTGTCCATTTTAGTGGGTTTAATTTTGCATTTTTGGGTTTAATTGTGTATTTTTGGTGGGTTTAACTGTGCATTTTGGTGATTTTAATTTTTGCATTTAAGTGATTCAAATTGTTTATTTTAGTGGGTTTAACTTTGCATTTTGGTGGGTTTAATTGCTCATTTTGGGTGGGTTTAATTGTTTGTTTAAGTGACTCAAATTGTCCATTTTAGTGGGTTTAATAGTGCCTTTTTGTAGGTTTTTAATTGAGCATTTTAGTGATTATTATGCATTTTAGTGGGTCTAATTGTGCATCTTAGCGGGTTTAATTATGCATTTTAGTGATTAAATTTGTGCATTTTATTGGGTCAGCTATGCATTTTAGTAGGTTTAATTGTGCATTTGATCGATTCAAGTTGTGCATTTAAGTGGGTTTGATTGTGCACTCAAGTGATTCAAACCGCTTACTTTAGTGGATATAGCTGTGTGTTATAAGGGTAAAACTTCACTTCCGTGATTCAATTTGTGCATTTAGCAGGTCTAATCGTGCATTTTAGTGATTCAAGCTGCTATTTTAGTGGGTACTGCTGTGCATTCCCGTCGGTCAAATTGTGCATTTTATTTGGTTTAATTCTGCATCTTAATTTCATCGGGTATAACTGAATTATTTGTTTTTAAAGACTAATTGTGCATTTCAGTGGCTTAACTATCCATTATAGTAAGTTTCATTATATAAATTTTAAGTGAAAAATTTTAGTGGTTCTCATTTTTTAAAAGACATTCTAACAGTTTCCACTGTATAATTTAGTGAAATTAAGAAAGCATTTCACAGGCTAATCATAACACACTTCACCAAAAAAAAAAAAAAAAAAAAAAAAAATCGTACAATTCTATGGATTTAAAACTCTGGCAATTTTTGAAAAGGGGCATGAAGGCACTAAAAGTGGCATTGGTATTGTTACTTCTAGAGCAGCGGTTCTTACCCTGGGCGGTGGTGTGGGGGGTTCCTTTGCTTTTGGCGTTTCATGTCCAACAGTTCTGCTGTGGAATTTGCAATGTTCTGCCATTTCTAGAGGCTATGTGGAGTTTTTCAACGTTTTTGTTCGTGGGATTTTCAATAAAGAAGTCTCTTGGTAAGGGGGGGGGGGGGGTGGGGGGTGGGTTCACTGGGGATGAAATAGGTTAAGAACCACATATTCTAGTGCAGGGGTTCTTAACCTTTTGATGGCTCCAGACCCCCCTCCCCACCCCCAAATTGCCAAATATGGTTCTATATCCCCTTTGCTTAAGTCCATTTGATTGCCAAATATGGTTCCATAAACCGCCCCCCCCCATGCTTAAGTCGACTTAAATCCTATTTGCTCACAATAAAACTTAAAACACTTGGTTTATTACATACTTTAGATATGAATAGCTACGAAAAGAACATGCAAGAACATCGAAAGCATTTACAGTTTTATATACTAGCTATTTATTTACAAAATGCACCCATGTACGCATTGAAACATTAAAATCAAATATATACAAATATCCAGAGGTCAAGCCCCATACCCCCAGCATGTATGTCTCATAACCCCAAGGGGTATGGATACCCTATTTTGAGAAACCCTGTTCTAGTGGAATCTGCCGTTCCTTGGGAGTTTTATTTTTAAATATATTCACGCAATTATAGAATTGTGGACTTGATTCTCCATTATAACTGTCATATTATATATGAGTATCTTACGTCTCATTCTCCGTCACTTTTTAATTAGTTGCCAAAATGATTTTCTTTCCTTTTTACGATTTTTTAAAATTTCAGTTTCGAATTCCAAAATCTAAGGTTTGTATAAATAGTCTGTGATGTTTTTGCTGAGCGATGTTAGTACTGAAAAATCTCCTTATATATGTAATTATATTCAAGCGATCTATACTTGTAAACGCTGTTTATATTACATTTTAATAAATATTTTTTCTTGTAAAAGCTGTAAAAATGTTGTTACTGAAAAAGAACAATGATAAACTTGATTCTTAAAATCACGAATTGTTTCGAATTACATAACAAAAAAGATAAGAAAAAATAAGATTTTGCTTAACATAACTGATTAATTTTCTTGAAAAAAAATTAAAAAGCCCATTATGAACGTAGCTGATGTTTACATATTAGCAAATATATTTATTTATCTAGATAAACATTTTTTTTAAACAAAAACTAAAAAGACCATTATGAACGCAGCTGATGCTTATAGATATAAACACATATATTTATCTATTTAATTAAAGAAAGCTACAAAACAATTTAATCTCAATACAAGAAGCCTTAGAACTTACAGATACGGGCAGACATAATGAAATTTGACAAGATTAGACCATAGACTTTGTTTGAGTAACCCAGAGAGACATCAGGAATGGTTGAATGTGTTTAAATCAAATCTGCACAATCTACCAGTCGAGACGAACACAGACTGCGTCCTTATGAATCCATTTCAAAATTGTTAAATATGTCATTGTTAAATAATTAACTTAATATTTTATTAGATTTTATTAGAGAAAAAGGAAGGCATAACATTTCCGACAAATCACTTGGCAAGTTTAGAAGAGAGAGAGAGAGAGAGAGAGAGAGAGAGAGAGAGAGAGAGAGAATGTTCATTGAGGCAGATAGAGGAAGAAAGATATATAGTTATTATGGGATGAGAGAGAGAGAGAGAGAGAGAGAGAGAGTGTTATATGATTTAAGGTGAACGAGAGGGAGGAGATAAAGAAGCACATAATGAAGATTAGTAAAGAAGAGAGAGAGAGAGAGATCAAGCTCGTGTGTGTGTGTGTTTGCCGTGATGCAGGTCACGTGACATGCACGGACACGCTTGCTTCCTAATGTCACGCAAGACATTCCCAATGTCAGCGGTTTTTTTTTTTTTCTCTCTCTCTCTCTCTGATAGGTTGGGGACACGTATCAATCACGTATATATTAATAATACCTGTGGATTAATTTCCGGAAAAAAATGACTTGTCATCTTTTCCGTGCTCTATTAATTAATATTTTGTTAAAAGAGTTTTCAGTTTTCTATTTTTTAAAATGTTATGTAAGCATAATCCTGGCCATTATAGTAAGAGTTGGTCTAAATTGGACTGTTATTCTATAATTTTTTCACAATCATCCTATAATAATCCTTGATTCTAATTACCTGCTTAATGAAACTTGTAAAAATTCAAGGTTAAATACGTGGATTTTCCATTCAGTATGAGAGCTAACTTTAATTTCTCGACCTGTTATCACTGCCTCAACATTATTCACGTTTTATTTGTACGTTCAAAACTCCCTAAGACATTCAAGTCCGTATACCTTAGTTAAAGCAAATGGCGGTTTCTGGCATCTGACGCTAATCACATCAGTTTCTAAGTATCAATTTGACTATAATTTTACCAAGCGTATTCATTGCCACCTGTTGGTAGTGGAAAGACGTACTAACACTCAAGACATTCCTCAAGACGAATTACAAAGCAAAACTAAAAATCTGACGTTTGTAACTAGAGCAAAGGTGACTAAGAGACATTTCAGATGCAAAAAACGGAGTCAATTATTCAACCGATGCCGACCTTTGGCAACTACGTTCGGGGCAGGTTTGCAACACACATGTGCTGTTCAATAGTCATGCATATTATACGGTATAATATAAAAGTTACGACTGCGTAACGATGCTATGTTCTGTCGTCGCCTAATTACGAATGCTTCATTCATGTTTTTATATTCAAGGATGTGTGTGTGTAGTTTTTACTACTTTACTATTAAAGAAATGATTACATTTTTGTACTTTGTTTCCGAGTAAGATTGGAATGACAAGGCTCTGTTTATTGTCGTATTTAAACATGAGTGTGCATCACTCTATATCTATTCATCTGGCTGTCTGTCTGTCTGTCTATCTGCTTTATAGAACTCAAAAGGTCTAGTTCATGACATTTCGTTTAGCGTTAGGGAGTGTAAACTATGCAATTTTGCATATTGAATAATCTACACAGACTTGAAGGAGATATAATCTTAATTCATAGTCATATTATAGGTTCCGTTTGATTTACGAAATTACTCTCAATATTATTACCACTTATATATCTGAATTTTGCCCATGATAAACGTTGATGATTCCAACGACATACGTCGGAGTTGGCAATATTATTTGACCATGTTTATACAACAAAAGTCCCAAAGCCCAACCTAGGTTAATGAAACAATTCTCGCACCAACCACGTAGCTTGAAATAAATATGAGTGAAGCTGGTCTCACATATACCACTGAATAAATAGCTTTCAACTTTTCTTTAAATATCTTTCACGTACTTACTTAAAAGGATCTACATTGTAAGGTATTTGACTGACTAATGAAAGGTTTAACATTTAAAAAAAAAGAAATAAAATAAACGATTTAAAACTCAAAGTTGATAGCATTTTTTTTAAGAATGAAAATCTTAAAGAAAATAATGTCATGAACAATGATTCATTCACTCTTATAAAAAAGCTTTCTGCGAATAATAAGTATTATTAACGACAAAAGCATTATTATTATTATTATTATTATTATTATTATTATTATTATTATTATTATTCAAACGAAAAAAACATATGACCATAATTCTTTAAATTACAAAAGGCCTTAGGAAAGGGCGTTTTGACGGACACACACACAAACACACAAACACACACACACACCTGTCCAGACATACCACGTATGAGGTGGCTTTGTGTATATATATTATATATATATATATATATATATATATATATATATATATATATATATATATATATGCGAAAAGGTCATGAGGCATTTCGGGAACTACCCAAAAGGCTTAGACACCTCTTTCTTAAGAGACTTGAGAGATGTATATATTATTCCTCTTCTCTCCTCTCTCCTCTCTCCTCTCTCTTCTCTCTCTCTCTCGCCCTCTCTGTCTCTCTCTCTCTCTCTCTTTGAATTTACAACGACTGGAAGCAGTGACAATAATTATTTATTTTTCTCAGGAAATAATAAATAACTTTTTTGACCTTGAAACAGATTAAACGTAATGAGAATTATTTCAACATATTTTCCAAAAATGATTGTGAGAAAGAATTATTCAAAAAATTGATTTACTATAATAATAATAATAATAATAATAATAATAATAATAATAATAATAATAATAATAATAATAATAATAATAATAATAATAATGATAGACAAAATGGTAATGAAGAACAGTAGGAGAAGGAAAACCAACCTAAGCATGGCATGGATAGACTATAAGAAAGCCTTCGACATGATACACACATGGCTAATAGAATGCCTGAAAATATATGGGGCAGAGGAAAAACACCATCAGCTTCCTCAAAAATACAATGCGCAACTGGAATACAATACTTACAAGCTCTGGAATAAGACTAGCAGAGGTTAATTATCAGGAAGAGGGATCTTCCAGGGCGGAACTCACTGTCCCCACTACTCTTCGTAGTAGCCATGATTCCCTTCCCATGAACAAAGTACTACAGAAGATGGATGCCGGGTACCAACTCAAGAAAAGAGGCAACAGAATCAACCATCTGATGTTCATGGACGACATCAAGCTGTATGGTAAGAGCATCAAGGAAATAGATACCCTAATCCAGACTGTAAGGATTGTATCTGGGGACATCAGGATGGAGTTTGGAATAGAAAAATGCGCCTTAGTCAACATACAAAAAGGCAAAAGTAACGAGAACTGAAGGATAAGCTACCAGATGGGAGCAACATCAAACACATAGATGAGGACAGGATACAAATAACCTGGGAATAATGGAAGGAGGGGATATAAAACACCAAGAGATGAAGGACACGATCAGGAAAGAATATATGCAGAGACTCAAGGCGATACTCAAGTCAAAACTCAACGCCGGAAATATGATAAAAGCCATAAACACATGGGCAGTGCCAGTAATCAGATACAGTGCAGGAATAGTGGAATGGACGAAGGCAGAACTCCGCAGCATAGATCAGAAAACCAGGAAACATATGACAATACACAAAGCACTACACCCAAGAGCAAATACGGACAGACTATACATAACACGAAAGGAAGGAGGGAGAGGACTACTAAGTATAGAGGACTGCGTAAACATCGAGAACAGAGCACTGGGGCAATATCTGAAAACCAGTGAAGACGAGTGGCTAAAGAGTGCATGGGAAGAAGGACTGATAAAAGTAGACGAAGACCCAGAAATATACAGAGACAGGAGAAAGACAGACAGAACAGAGGACTGGCACAACAAACCAATGCACGGCCAATACATGAGACAGACTAAAGAACTAGCCAGCGATGACAATTGGCAATGGCTACAGAGGGGAGAGCTAAAGAAGGAAACTGAAGGAATGATAACAGCGGCACAAGATCAGGTCCTAAGAACCAGGTATGTTCAAAGAAAATAGAGGGAAATAACATCTCTCCCTTATGTAGGAAGTGCAATACGAAAAAATGAAAACCATAAACCACATAGCAAGTGAATGCCCGGCACTTGCACAGAACCAGTACAAAAAGAGGCATGATTCAGTAGCAAAAGCCCTCCACTGGAGCCTGTGCAAGAAACATCAGCTACCTTGCAGTAATAAGTGGTAGAGCCACCAACCTGAAGGAGTGATAGAAAAACGATCAGGCAAAGATCCTCTGGGACTATGGTATCAGAACGGACAGGGGTGATACGTGCAAACAGACCAGACGTGACGTTGATTGACAAAGTCAAGAAGAAAGTATCACTCATTGATGTCGCAATACCATGGGACACCAGAGTTGAAGAGAAAGAGAGGGAAAAAATGGATAAGTATCAAGATCTGAAAATAGAAATAAGAAGGATATGGGATATGCCAGTGGAAATCGTACCCATAATCATAGGAGCACTAGGCACGATCCCAAGATCCCTGAAAAGGAATCTAGAAAAACTAGAGGCTGAAGTAGCTCCAGGACTCATGCAGAAGAGTGTCATCCTAGAAACGGCACACAGTAGAAAAGTGATGGACTCCTAAGGAGGCAGGATGCAACCCGGAACCCCACACTATAAATACCACCCAGTCGAATTGGAGGACTGTGATAGAGCAAAAAAAAAAAAAAAAAATAATAATAATAATAATAATCCTTCATTTCTTTCCATCACTGCTGAGTTTTGCTATTTAATCCATAGCTGGACCCTACCCCATCAGGAATAGGTACTCATTTACAGCTGAGTTGGCTGAGGAAATTATGGTAAAGATCCTTTCCCAAGGAATCAACGCAGAGGAGAGCGGTCACCCCTCCAACGACTGACCAGCCCATTAACGATCTAACCCATTCTGCCACTAGGCACAATTCCAAGATCCCTGAAAAGGAAACTGGAAAAACTAGAGGCTGAAGTAGCTCCAGGCCTCATGCAGAAGTGTGATCCTAGAAACGGTGCACATAGTGAGAAAAGTGATGGACTCCTAATGATGCAGGATGCAACCCGGAACCCCACACTATAAATATCACCCAGTCGAATTGGAACACTGTGATAGATAAAAAAAAAAAGAAAAAAAGTTTGCATACAAAGAGCAACCACGCTTTGGCAAAGACATGATAAAAGATAAAGAAACAATAATAATAATAATAATAATAATAATAATAATAATAATAATAATAATAATAATAATATAATAATAATAATAATAGTTCTTAATTGTTAAACATACACAGACACATAAATGTACAATAAATTATTCCCATCTTGCTCTTTATATAATATATATATATATAGTATATATATATATATATATATAGTATATATATATATATATATATATATATTTATTTGATATATATATATATATGATATATGTTAATATATATAACAATCATATATATATATATAATATAACATTGGTTTATATCATATATATAATAATAATATAATATATATATCATATATGTACTATATATATATATATATATATTCTATATATATCATATATATTATATATATATAAAGAGCAAGCTGGGAATAATTTATTGTGCATTTATGTGTCTGTTTGTATGTTTAACAATTAAGAACTATTACATCATTATTATTATTATTAGTATTTCTTTATTATTATTATTATTATTATTATTATTATTATTATTATTATTATTATTATTATTATTATTGTTATTTTTTTATCTTTTATCATGCCTTTGCCAAAGCGTGGTTGCTCTTTGTATGCAAACGTTTTTTATTTATTTTTTTTTATCTATCACAGTCTTCCAATTCGACTTGGTGATATTTATAGTGTGGGGTTCCGGGTTGCATCCTGCCTCCTTAGAGTCCATCACTTTTCTCACTATGTGTGCCGTTTCTATATATATATATATATATATATATATATATATATATATATATATATATACTATATATATAATATACATATATATATATCTATATACATCTATATATATATATATATATATATATATATATATATATATATATATATAATAAACATAGGTGCACAAGGATAGGATAATAATAATAATAATAATAATAATAATAATAATAATAATAATAATAATAATAATACAGAGCTAACTATACAATTCCACTTTACAAATCCGTATGAATGTTGTTTCAGAGGTGGGAACCAGCAACAACTGTCATTGTTATCGATTGTCTCTACGGAAGGATCGATGGAACGTAGAGAGAGAGAGAGAGAGAGAGAGAGAGGGGGGGTGGGGGGTGGGGGGGGGGGGGGAAGTTTCATGGAGTCAGGAGTCAGTCGACCTTCCAACATTGTTGGGGAAAATGGGGGAAAACAACGTCCACGAAGAATGGATGGAAAAACAATGTTCACTAAGAATGTAGGGGAAAAACATCGACCACAAAGAATAGTAGGGAAACAACGTCCACTAAGAATAGAGGAGGAAACAACTTCCACTAAGAATGGAGAGGAAAAATGTCCAATAAAAATGGAGGAGAAAACAACGACAACAAAGAATATGTGGGAAAAACAACGTCCACTAAGAATGGAGGTGGAAAACAACAGCCACTAAGAAAGGGAAAAACAACGTCCGCTAAGAATAGGGGAAAAAAACATTCACTAATAATGGAGGGGAAAACGACCATAAAGAATATGCGGGGAAAAACAACGTCCACTAAGAATGAAGGGAAAACCAACATCCACTAAGAAATGGAAAGACAACGTTCACTAAGAATAGGGGAAAACAACATCCACTACGAATTAAGGGAAAACAACGTCCACTAAGAATGAAGAGAAAACTACGCCCACTAAGAAAGGGAAAAACAACGTTCATTAAGAATAGGGGAAAACAACATCCGCTAAGAATTAAGGAAACAACGCCCACTAAGAATAAGAAAAAACAACATCCGCTAAGAACAGGTGGAAAAACAACGTCCAATAAGGGCAAAAACAGACGTTTGTTCCGGCCTTGAAGACGCGACAGAAGCCTTACGTGTGACAGCGCGCAAGCTCTCGAAGTGCGTGTGTACCCCTGACGCGGACATGAGTCACACGAGAACGTGCGTATAATGGTGGGTGTGTCCGCTACCTTTACGCCATAGGGGGGAGGGGGAGGGGGTGGGGGTGGGGGCTGACACGATATATACCTACAGAGCAGCAGTTCTGTAGCTTCGGTCTATACAGCGTGCTCTGCTACAGTTTGGTCTACTCTACAGAATAGGGTCCTTTATGTTTGTGTGTTTTATTGTGTTACGGATTCTGTATGTTGTTATTTATTATTTTTATTTACCTACAGTTGTTTAGGTTTATTTGAGAAGGAAGTCTGAATCTTTATCAACATGTATATTATTTGTATCTAGATCTTATATATCTTATATATATTCTATATATTATATTAATATATTTATAATATGTATATATATAGTATCTATATATATGTCTGTGTGTTAAACCACACAATTCACTACACAGTTCGACAAAACAGATTTTGTTTTTGGACAAAGGGCCCAACTCGGGCCTTAGGCCTTGAATAATCCTTAAAAATACTTATTTACAGACGATTCAATAAAATACATTATAAAATTTCATCTCATTTGTTGAGTTTTTTTTTTTTTTTTTTTTTTTTTTTTTTTTTTTTTTTACTGTTACTCCATTTAAATTTGTACTTGAAATCTGACGTTAGAATGTTCTTTAAAATGATCTATATTATACTAAGTTTGATGAATGAAAGTATATATGAACTCCATAGAACAGAATTCACCCTAGGAGCCACTATGTATGGTCTAACAACAATACATAGAAAAACCACATCGTTAACTATACTCTCACTTAGATCTCTATAACACTCAGTCATACGTTTGCCAACTTATAATTCCAAGTATAAGTAAATATACTAGTACCGAGTACTGCTTGGGTTATAAGTCACTACTATTACTATCACTGCTATTATTATTACTTAAGCTTATACTACACATGAAACTACTTAAAATTCTCTAAGGACAGGCTTTAAGTAAATAATTTTCACTTATACGTACATATGATATTATCCTTACAAAGTTTTCATTGTGAGTACGATAACCTTGAGAGAGAGAGAGAGAGAGAGAGAGAGAGAGAGAGAGAGAGAGAGAGAGAGAGAATCACTTACAACTAGAATCATCATAGATCTCTCTGCTGAAGCGGTTTAGAAGACAGAGTTTAGAGATGAGAAGAGAGAGAGAGAGAGAGAGAGAGAGAGAGAGAGAGAGAGAGAGAGAATCACTTACAACTAGAATCATCATAGATCTCTCTGTGCTGAAGAACAGGTTTAGAAAACCATGGAGAGAGAGAGAGAGAGAGAGAGAGAGAGAGAGAGAGAGAGAGAGCCATAAAACCAAAATGGCGTATTCATAAACCCAAAGAATATCACAGGCACACCACAAAAAATAAAAAAGAAAAAAAAATAGTGCCGATGAATAATGACTGGCAGATGGCACTGGGTGGCACTCTAAGCCTGGTGACCTTTCTGACCTTCCGGCATAGGTAGGTGATCTGGCTGTGACCAAAAAGGTCAGCGTAGGTTACATGTAAGTTCATAAATAATAGGTCAGTTTGCTTCGTGGTTATACGTCTTAATAATTTTTGGGGAATTTTATGATTTTGAAACTAACTCCTTTGGGAGTTTGAATTTTTTATTATTATTATTATTATTATTATTATTATTATTATTATTATTATTATTATTATTATTATTACCACAGGACACCAAGAGTAGATGGAAAAAGAAAGAAAGAAAAAGAAAAACTGATAAGTATCATGACCTGAAAATAGAAATAAGAAAGATATGGGATATGCCAGTGGAAATTGTACCCATAATCATAGGAACACTATAAGAGGCACGATCCCAAGATCCCTGAAAAGGAATCTGGAAAAACTAGATGCCCGAAGTAGCTCCAGGACTCATGCAGAGGACTGGCTACTAGAAACAGCGCCCATAGTGAGAACAGTGATGGACTCCTAAGGAGGCAGGATGCAAACCGGAACCCCACACTATGAATACTACCCAGTCGAATAGGATGACTGTGATAAAAAAAATAATAAAAATATTAATTTAAGTGTAAACCAATGTAATCCAAGAGAAATTTACTGGATCATAAACAGTAACACCGAAAGAATGAAATTTGTTACCAAACAACGTCTTCTATAAACCAACAAGCAAGAGAGAGATAATATTAAACTCTAATTCAACAATTTTTTAACGAGCGCAGAGCCGCATGCTGTCAGAATTATTATATCTCCCAAGTTACTCCAATCATCTCCCTGCCTCAAAGCAGCCGCCTAGCGTAGTTCATATCAACAGAAGTTATAAAAAAAAATAATTTGCCAGGACTGAAAGCAAACATTATTCGAGAATGTTAATATTAATTGCGTCTTTTTTTTTACGAGGCTCCAAAGGCTATTATATGTCAAACGTCAAATTCGATGCTTCATTAGGCACGGATCAGTTACTATAAACGCGCTATAAAGAGTTATATCCAGCCCCTTTTTTCTTTCTGATTTCTCGAAATAGTGTAAAAATACGTAATCAGGCAAACACTAATATATATATATATATATATATATCATATAGATATATATATATATATATATATATACCTATATTTATATAGGTACTAGACCAGCTAGTCGCATTATCTTATTAAGAAAGTGTGAAGTTAAGATATTAAAGAAATATTACCTTAGGAAAGCATGAATTCAAGTCATTAAAATCAGACCAGATAGTCGTATTATCTTATCAAGAAAGTGTGAAGTTAAGATATTAAAGTATTATTTCTTTAAGAAAGTATGAATTAAAGTAATTAAAAGGAGACCAGATAGCGGTGTTATCTTATTAAGAAAATGTGAAAATAAGTATTTAAAGTGATATTTCCTTAAGAAAGTATAAATTAAAGTAATTTCAATGAGACCAGACAGTCGTGTTATCTTATTAAGAAAATGTGAAACTAAGTAATTAGCGTAACATTACTTTAAGAAAGTATTATTATTAGAATGAAACTAGGCAGTCGTATTATCTTAAAAAATTGTGAAGATTAGACAATACAATTCAAACTAGGCAACAGTACATTTTAAAACAGTATGAAGCAAGGTTGCTAAAAGTAATTCTATTCTGTAACTAATTTACAGTTATTACACGTAATAACTTTTATAATACATTTTTTGGAATCGCCATTTTATCAAAAACTTCATACCCTGAAGTACGAAGCTTATGGTAGAACTAGACCGGCTACATTTCAAATAGTTTTTCCAGACTTTATAAAATTAGCCACCTTGGTTCACTGGTCTTGGTAATTTTTCCTTACCAACACCAGGCGAGATTTCTGATTTATATCAGGCAGAAGAAACAGGAATTCCTTCTTCGCCTGGTGTAAAAATGACAGTGGATGGTAAATGATTGTGGATGGTAAAGACTACTGAAATAGATTGTGATGATTTTAATGATGATAACTGTGAAATTTATGAGAACCTGAACATATTGACCTTCAGTGTGTTCGGCTGAAACTGAAGTTTTGAAATTACTTTCACCGAACTGAAATGAATGTGAGGTAATAAATTGACAGATTCAACGATTTTTTAAGAGACTTTTTGAAAAATGAACAATTGACACAGGTTAAAAAAAAAAAAAGATATTTGTAATATCATCCAATACTAGGTGCAAGATCACTTGATATCAAAGAGATCCACTTTCAAAAGTGTGTCAAGTAGAGATTATTTGATGAAAAAAAAAGTTATAATGCTTTTGGTAGGTTCCCAAGCTACGATGCGATGTTTCCACCCCCCCCCCCCTCTCTCTCTCTCTCTCTCTCTCTCTCTCTCTCTCTCTCTCTCTCAGTTGAACAATCTACTCGAAGTATCATCATCACTTCTACTTTCGACACATACCTTCCCCCTCGTCACTTAAACCACTCGAATTGTAGAATTCTTATATCCCCCCCCTCCCGCACCCTTCCCCCCCTTTTTTGATTTGCGGAAGTCTTCAAAAAAGTTACCAGACCTCTGAAAAACGAGGTCAAGTCGGGTTTAAGGCCGCACGACGAGGGTTTTGAAGTTAGACCCGGTTTAATGAAGTTAAACCGCTCGAGTGGTATTTGTCTGGACTCGATTTTTTAATTTTTTTTTTTCCAGCGGACGGTGGAATTGATTGGTGTTCTGGTGGTACTACCAGGAGTCTCCATCTTTAGTTTGGTCATTATATCTGATAATAAATAAATCATCGTCTCTCATAATTTATCTTTTTCTGAATCATTTCGACAAAGTGTTGATTATGAATTAAAAAAATTGACATATCTACATCGATGGTGACTTGGTCACTGACCTGTTCCAGTTAAGTAGAGAGAGAGAGAGAGAGAGAGAGAGAGAGAGAGAGAGAGAGAGAGAGAGAGAGAGAGACTTTGCTTTCTAATCTTATTTACTCTGAAAGGCCAGGTTCCCTTGAAAAACCTTAAATAATTGGTCCTAAATCCTATTCCAAAGTGATTCCGACAGGAATATCTGGATGAGACGATTCCAGTCCTAAATGAGATGATTCCAGTTTCTTACAATTTAGAAACTGGAATCATTTCAGCCAGAAATTCCTGTCGAACCACATACAAATCCGATCTAGGCGAAATTAAGCTTCTCCAAAGAATCTCTAAACGTTCAGTAATTGACTGTCTATTCCCATACACCGCCAGATTTTGGAATATTCCCTTTGCCAGCTTCAGAATTCCTGATTCCTCTCTCTCTCTCTCTCTCTCTCTCTCTCTCTCCTAGGCAAGAGGAACCAATATTTCTAATAACAGTGACAATAAAATCACTGAAGAAAACCACGAGTCAAAGTCACTAAGGTTTTCAAAATCCACTGACAAAAACCATTGCAGACACCCACTGAAGAAACCCACTGGAGAAAATCACTAGAGACGACCCACTGAGGAAAAAAACCACCCACGAAAATCACTGGAGAAACCCACTAAAAAAAAAACAGTGGATAAAACCAACGACGAAAAAACAACCCATTAAAATCATTGGATGAACCCACTGAAGAAAACCACTGGATAAAACCAATGAGGAAAAAAACCCACCCACGAAAATCACTGAAGGAACCCACCGAAGAAAACCACTGAATAAAACCAGTGGATAAAACCATTGAATAAAACCAATGAGGAAAAAACAACCCAAGAAAACCACTGGAAAAACGCTCTGAAGAAAACTACCGGATAAAACCACTGGAGAAACCCGCTGGATAAAACTAATAAGGAAAAAACCCCCCATGAAAACCACTGGGGAAACCCACTGAAGAAAACCACTGGATAATACGACTGGAGAAACCCACGGGATAAAACCATTGAGGAAAACCACACCCACGAAAACCACTGAAGAAAACCAATGAAGAAATAACCACCCCACTGAAGAAAACCACTCAATAAAACCACTGGAGAAACTCACTGGATAAAACCTATGAGGAAAACCCCACCCACGAAATCCACTGAAGAAAACCAATGAAGAAAAAATCACCCAAGAAAACCACTGGATAAACGCGGTGAAGAAAACTACCGGATAAAACCTATGAGGAAAACCCCGCCCACGAAAACCACCGAAGAAAACCACTGAAGAAACCCACTTTTTAAAACCAGAGGAAAAAAAAACCACTGGAGAATCGCAACGTCGCCACATCTGTCCGAAACCACTGAAGAAGGAGACAATAATGAGAGGCGCCCCAGATTAAAAAAGCCCAGGACTAATAATAATACCCAATTAGGCGAAAGTTCGCGCGCGTCGTGGGAAGAGAGAGAGAGAGAGAGAGAGAGAGAGAGAGAGAGAGAGAGAGAGAGAGAGAGAGAGAGTGAGTTTGTGGTGTTGGGGATGTTTAAGGAGGGTCGTGAATTCACAAACAAAATACCACTCATAGATTACTTTAAAACCTTTTTAGGACATAATAAAGGATTTGCAGCCATTAATCCGTGTTATGATTGTGTTTAAATGATATGCGAGTACCTTTACCAAAAGTAATTAATCCTTGTATATCAGTGATTGATTTGTTAGACAATAGGTATTTTGTATATTATTTACATAATAAGTAACTGAAATGTCAGCTTTTTAACGTCAGTCTAAGTTGCTCAAATGAAAACATGTATCAACTGTAATTTGTTTGGTAATGTTAAAGGAGAATTTAACGCTTTTAAAGTCAAAATAAAAACAAAAAAGATTTGACGTATTAAAAAAAAAAAAAGGAGATTTGTTGTATTCAAATATTAACAATATCTATTCACCTTATCTGCAGTTATCCAGACTTCAGTCAGTAATACCAGGTTTGAATAGTTCATACCTACTGTACTTAGTGAATTTAAAAACGAAAATCTATGTACCCTTTTTTCCCCAGTCCGTTGGAGCAAAAGATTTATTCCCTAATGTCAAAGTTTTTTTTTATACCAAACTCGAGAGAGTACACATACTAAAATAAATATCTATAAGTTTTTTTTAATTCACTGGACCAGAAGATTTATTCCCCAAATGTCGAACTTTTCCTTAAAAAAAAGAAAAAAAAAACTCAAGAAAATACATACATAATTTAATTTAAAGATGTAAAGTCTTTGTGCCTGTTCCCCTAAAAGTTCAAAGGGTCACCGCTTCCGGCTTTGTAAAGTTCAGAGAGACCTGGTCCTATTTATTTTTTATTTTATTTTGTGGTTTAGTTCGTTGTAGATACATTAATCTCGGTTTTAATGTGGTTTAGGTAATCTTAACTGGGAGTTTGGTTCGAATTTTGCAGAGTAAAATCTATTTCTTGTTTGAGCC
This sequence comes from Macrobrachium nipponense, assembly GCF_015104395.2. NCBI lineage: Eukaryota > Metazoa > Arthropoda > Malacostraca > Decapoda > Palaemonidae > Macrobrachium > Macrobrachium nipponense. The sequence goes on from NC_061103.1 coordinate 43,545,164, forward strand.
AATATTCAAGCTTACATTTGATCAAAATCTAGCAATACTACATTTTCAGTATTCAAAATTCATTAATATGGTCTTATTTCTCTCTCTCTCTCTCTCTCTCTCTCTCTCTCTCTTCTCTCTCTCTCTTTCTCTCTCTCTCTCTCTCTCTAATGTAACTAAGCCCTACTTTCTTCATTTATCAGGAAGCAATAATCCCAGCTTTCAAAATTTGTCAAAAAGACTGTCTTGAATTATCCGCGACAATGCTTTGTAATTGAACGTTTATAATATGGAATATAACCCACGTCTTCTCCTAATGTATTAGCTCCGTAAGTATAGTCTAAGTTAACAATGGAAAACTTGAGATATAAACAACAGCCATTATGGAATACATAAGCATATTCACATTAATCACTTTCCAGAACATGGAACACTGTCGTCCTAAATGTAAAGTTTATATTTGCTGTGTGCCGGAGTTCATTGGGCGAATATGATACAAAATACTTAATCTCCCAAGTTCTAAAGGTCTATAAATAACTGTCATTGTGATGGGATTATAAGTTTCTGTACTGAGAATCATTAAAAACTTCTTATATATCTATCAAGTATTAACAATATTAATATATATATAATATATATATATATATATATATATCTATATATATATGTATTATATATATATACTAAATATACTAATTACTATTGGAAAATAAGAACAATGCTCTAGGCCAATATTCAGTTATTACTCAGATGACAAAAATTAAGCTATAATAGACATGTAGCTTAGGCCTATGTTTTTATTGCCCAGCTATTCTCTTGGGTTGCTAGATATTTGAAAAAATAAGTTAATATATATATATATATATATATATATATATATATATATAATATATATATAAAACGGAAGTCTTAGAAACCTGGAAATCTGCCAAAATGAAATAATATTAGATGCACAACATGCACGTAAATTTAGCCAAAATGTTTCGGTAACTATTCTTCCTAGGCGGTCGAAAATTAAGCTTACAAAAAGGTTTACATTTTTGCACCGTCCCGCAAAAAACAAATAAATACACATGAATTCGATTCAAAGAAACATATACAAAACGATTCAACTTATATTTACACCCAGCTAGTCTCGTGAATCCCACCGACAAGGAAAAAAAAAAAAGAAAGAAATAAGTTAATAAAAACTAGTCGGGTGTTACAAGGTACGGCTCATCGATTCCTCCAGGTACGAACCGTTTACTGAACTACCGCACGGAGCTATGCTTTATGTGAAGTTCCCCGCCCGGGAAAGGAACTTGTCGAGTCAGCAAATGCCTACAGACACGAATCACTTTCTCTTGGTCACTTTCCCCCGATCAAATCTCCTCTCCCCCTCCTACCCAACACCCACACCGCCCCCTCCCTCAGATTCTGCTTACGCTGTGATGTCATCTACTTGACAAGGAGCATTTTTCACACGAGTCCGCCCTAGGTTCTTGTTTCACAAGGCTGCAGCCAATACAATGATACCAGTTCACTGTATATTTTACAGACATTGATGTTACTGCCGAGTCATTTTCATTATGATTTTAGTATGATGATCTGTTTTTATCTGTTATTTCCATAACTGAATGCTGTAGCACTCTATGCAAGCTTGTCCAGTAGTCCAGTGGGCTGTTGCCTTGTGCTAGGCCTATATGAATTGTCCTATATGAACGTGGGTGTATACTTAATAATACTAATAATAATAACAACAACAACAACAACAATAATAATAATAATAATAATAATAATAATAATAATAATAATAATAATTCTGAAACTCGGTCTGTCTTCAGCAGTCTCGAATCTCTCTCTAATGGCGGTTGACTTTCGACCAGGAATAGTGTCCGTCTTCAAGTTCTCCCTTTCACAGAGAAAATGTAAAACATAAATATTAATAACAATATCAATATTAATGTTGCGGCAGCGGCCTTGTAGTACCAGACGTCTGCTCCCAAGTCTATGTATGCTGGTGGAATTTAAGAGATGAAGAAACTACGATGTCAGCCTAGGGAAACCTTGCTTCTTGTAGCTAGGGAAAGGTATCAATTATTCTTTTAAAAAATGACTCTGATGAGGAGGATTTTTGGGGTTATAAGTGCATATTTATTCCTACAAGCTTCTTCCATTGCTTGGCGAGTGCCTGCCACCCTTTTCCTTGCTTCTTCTTCTTTTTCTTCTTCTTACAACGTTGCCCCAGATCTCGGAAAAATCAAATAGCAGACAGCAAATGTATGTGTGAGTCAAGGCTTGGCGCCAGGCAATGCGGGTGCTCTGGATTTCGCATAAAACGCCCACTCTCTCTCACTCTCTCTCTCTTTCTCTCTCCTCGCCGCCAATGCCGACGATTTCAAGCCCCCCCTCCCCTCCCCTTACACTACACCACACCACAACCCCCATCAACCCCGCCCCCCTATGGAAGGGGGAAGCGGTTGATAAGAGCCTTGGATGTGACACTTAACAGCAGAAGAGAGACGTTGTTGCATATTGGTGTTCCGGATTTTGGGGCTAACGAAGGAGGTCGCCAAGGCAAGACTGAAGTGGGGTTGGGTGACCGGTTTAAAGGGGGGAAATAAGTAGGGGGTGGGGAGCGGTTTAAAGAGGTTATCAGCGTAATATAGAAGCAGGCTTTTCCATTATCTTGGAAACAAGGCGAGTGATGCTGACATTCGAAACATTACCGCACAGGCAGTATAGGCCTAATGGTATTACTTTTCGAGTTTTAATGATAACAATAACTAACAGCCAATGATACAGCGATTGTTACTGGGACAAGGCAAATAGCAAAACATTGTTAATGCCACTAATGATTAGAAATCATATATGCTACTTAGCGCGGCTTCAGAACGCGGCTCAAAAGATGACAGATCAGGCTGTAGGCCTAATGATCTCCAATTCTTAGTTTTAATAACACTTATAACCAAGAGCAGATAACACAGCAACAATCATTAATGACCAATAGCCAATGATGCAACAATAGCAGCAAGGACGAGTCCATTAGCAATAATTAAAGCCACTAGTGATCAGAATTTATATCTATGCTACTTAGCGCAACACCATTCGACATCAAACGAAAACCCAGTACCACTGCTAAAGAAGCTATTCCTAAAACAGTCTCTGAAGTTAACTGCTTATACATTCTGCTCAAGCAGATAAGTAGCTACTTTTGCAGGCTAATAAAAAAACAGTGTCAAGCAGAATGGGAAGTTGGGGTGGGGGCTACACATAGGGAAGGGGTAAGGGTGGTGTCGAGTTTTGATAATACGGTGGTCGACGGCAACTGCACTTTACATCATTGCCAAAAACGGCTATCCTGCATTGCGGCTAAGACGGGCAAATAAGGTTCAAAAATGAGAGTAGGGGGTTCTATGGGCGTGACATTTGTGGGGAGGGGCGCTATTAAAAGTCCCCAGAAGCCACTTGCATGTCTTGATAGATTGAAATTAGAGTGATTAAATGTCCTTGTGATATTAGGAGACGAAGACAATTCTTATTGGTCTTAATACTCATATTAAGAAGGTTTATAGAGCTTTGAGACGAATCTGCCAAAGTTACGTTAGATCAATAGGACATAGAGTGCCACTTATCATTATTATCATTATATTAACAAGGCCACTGACTTGAAAGACAATCAAGCTTCCAAAGAATATTATAACGTTCCTTTGTAACAAGTAACTAAAGGTTCTAGGGAAAAAAAATGATCACACTAACAAACATATTGAAGGAAGAGGAAGAAGACTTTTCAGTAATGCTTCGTGCAAATGCCAACTCGAGTTTTAAAGTAATGTTTCGTGAAAAAAAAATGCCAGCTTTCCCCACAACTGATAGAATTCAGTAGACGCACGTATGTTATAATCTCTTCCATCGATCTGTCAGGCTTTAAAGCGAGAGAGAGAGAGAGAGAGAGAGAGAGAGAGAGAGATAAGAGAGAGAGAGAGAGAGGGGGGGGGGGGGAGAGAGAGGGTGGGGGGGACACTCTGTGTGATATATGAAATATCCTCGGTGTAGTGGTACAAAAAATAATTTTATAACCAGAGCACAGTTCAGTTCGCTTTACAGATTAATAGCAGGTAATTCGTCTCTGGCGTCGCTCTCTAAGGAGGAGCTGGGTTAAAATATTAAGTAGCGTGTCTAAAGCAGGGTTGATGTCAAGGACTTTTATTCGTTACCAAAGAATAAAATATTATATATAGATTTTCCCAGGCATGGCTACCATGTGGACGAAATATAAAGGAAAAGCTTGATTATAAGTTTATCGCCGTTATAGAGATGACTTTAAGAAAATAGCTGATAAAAAAAGTAAAAGTTTTCAGTTATCAGAGATTTCGTAAAAAATACAAAAATAGACCTCGAGTGAAATAAATCGAAAAACAAAATACATAAATATTTACCATAAAATTTGAAAGAAGAAAAAAACTGTCACGATGTAAATGTATCCCAGCCAGTATAATTCAAGCCAAAGAATTCCAAAATTATATTTGTATTTAACATTTTGGACGTAGAAAAAAATCAAATAAATACAGACAAATAAAGCTATCTATTGCTCTACAGCATAACCCTACTGTAGCAATAAGGATATTTCCGTTGCCCTAGATGGGGGGAAGGGGGGGGAGAGGGGCTTTTCTTTGACCATTATACGGTGCTTTCTCCACCAAATCGTCCACAACATGGGCCAAGGATCGACTCCTTTGGGATCCAAGGGGCGTTAGAGAATACGGCATCGGAATTTGAGAGGCTTTGGGTAGAGAGAGAGAGAGAGACTTTCTTCATTGCAACGTCTAAATCGAGCAGTGAATGAGAGAACGCATCATACAAGCACATTGTGTAAATAAGGATTATCATATCATTGGCCAAGAACCCCATGAGAGAGAGAGAGAGAGAGAGAGAGAGAGAGAGAGAGAAAAGGATGGTTTCCTTTTCAGGAAATGGGGAAGATAGACCGTAGACAGAATGATAGGCTAGGGAATTAGTCATAACTTATGAACAAATGATTCTTGAATGATGTTACAAGGTATTTGTGCATGTGTTTATGCAATTAGAATCATACACATGTATGCAATACATGTGTACATGTATGGTGTACGTGTGTACTACCTACATACGAAAACACAAGGAGTAACTTGAATTTCAAATGATATTAGACCGATGATCACATCAAACTCGTTGTTGAGAATCACAAAAAAAAAAAACTAGCTCAATTCCCTTTGAAATCCTTATCTCCTCTCTTCTTCTCTCATTCGAATTGACATTTCTCTCCTTTATCACGTCCCTCTTATGTATTTCCAGCTTCTTTTTACTCACCTCTCGTTCGTCTGTTTATTTCTACACATTTTCACAATTCCCGTTTTCTTTTCAGTCTTCGTCTAGTAAAAGAGGTCTTTCACACGCGGCGATTTTTTGGTCGGGTTTTATATTAGCGATTGTTTGATAATTTCGCGGCCCTTGGGGGCCGCTAAATTTCATAGTGGTGAGTGTTGTTATACTTAGCAAGCTCAAGATTTCTGAGTGAACGATAAAACTCGAAGACTTCAGAGAGAGAGAGAGAGAGAGAGAGAGAGAGAGAGAGAGATAGATCTTTCTTTAGCCATACTGCACACGGAGCTACAGTTAAGACCCCTCAAAGCGAGCATGGTATAGGAATGGGTGGGTGGTTTGGGAGGGGTTGCAGGCGGGTCATGGGATGGGTGGGGGTACCCAGACACCCTTTTTGACCGATTGGATGGAAGTAGAGTCAAGATCACCGTCTCTCTCTCTCTCTCTCTCTCAACCCACAGTATTGGCAACGCTGTTATGAGTTGCCTCTCTCTTCTCTCTCTCTCTCCGTTCATCATTTTAGAGCACCTGATTGGTTCTTCGCTCATGATGGCACCTAGAAGATACGAGAAGCCCCGCCCACTTTTCCACTCGATTGGCTATATACTACACTATCGCCTCTATATTCTGCTTCCTTTTTTGAATTTTCTAGACTTTAGTGAAGTTCACGAAGAACAGAAATATACAGTTTTATTTTTAATGATTTCGTAATCGAGTAACACATTTAAGACATGTACCGATGCATACAGCATCCGAGATGTTATACAGCATCCGAGAATGTTATACACACACACACACACAACACACATATATATATATATATGGCTTAAGCAATGTACCTATATAGTTACTCTTTAGTACCTGACGAACAAAGAATGGATTTTGTAACATTGCCAATAAGTTAGACTACACTGTGATATATATAAATATTATATATATATATATATATATATATATATATATATATATATAACATATATCATTAAGTATATATATACAGAGAGAGAGAGAGAGAGAGAGAGAGAGAGAGAGAGAGAGAGAGAGAGCAGGCAGGCAGGCGCACACACCAGGACCGCCCACAAGCTTTTAAACGAAATTAATCAGTCTGGCTTATGAGCTGTTAATCTGGTTATCTGGTGGGACCGGCGAAGGACCTCGCCGGCGTCACTTAGGTCTAATTCCTAACATTAACCAATTCTTGGGACCGGCCGGAATTTGGGACACCATCTGCGTCCCGGGTTTCCTCTCTCTCTCTCCCTCTCTCTCTCTGCTTTCCTTTGGATTATATAGGTATATATGTATACGTATATTGTGTGTGTATATATATATATATATATATATATATATATGTAATGTACTACATGCACATACACACACACGACACACACCACACACACATATATACACATATATATATACTATATATATATTATTATATATATATATATATATATATAATATCCATGCAAATAAAATCAAATACATGTATGTTTATGTAAAATAATAATTTAAATGCATATGCGTAGCTATATGTATATATATAAATATATATATATATATCTATATATATTATATATATACACACCAACATATACATACATACGTTCACATTCTTCTCATCACACAAATTACAAACATACTGAATTAAATTCTCTGCCAGACCTATTTTACTAATAATGTCAGTCCTCGTGATAAAATACCAATATTGATTAAATAAATTAATTAAAAAAAAAACACACACTCCTTTTTATACAGTCCAAATGTCTTCCCACCCCAGCGCGCGGGTGTGTACAGACCTCTCTACTCTGGCGGTATCTGGCAACTCTTTCGAATCGGGACGATGCGGCAACACTTTGCGAGATGAATTATTATCGGTAAATATCTTCATACGCGGATAGAGCGCGCAGAAATATTCCCCAATCACGGGGGAAATATCAGCGTTATCTGTCGTTTCCAGAAAAGAGGATTGGAGCTGTCATGAAATACCCACTGTCAGCAGGAATATCGCAAGGACGGATAGAGAAATGTTAAAATCCTGATATTCCCTGATGTGGACGTAATATTTTAAGCAAAATATTACCGAGTGAATGGAATGTACATAGTTAGGAATGCTGGCATAAATATTTTTTCTGTGGGACGTAGGACTGTTATCCAACTGTTTCTCTAGTCAGGAATATTACTTTTTTTGTATGATATTTCTAAAACGTGACGTGGCATCGCAGTAGAATATTTTGAGTCTGATAAAATATGTTAATTATATATATATATATGTGTAATATATATATATATATATGATATATATATACATATATGTATATATATAGCTATATACGTATATATAAAGGTATAAGCCACGAGGGTAAAATAAACAACGGAGTTCCCGCAAGATCTTTCGACGTTCAACGTCCTTTACTTAGCAGATGAACTGACTTACATGAGGGATTGACAATACAAGAAAGGTCGTATAACTGACAGATAGGGCTTATAAAGAGATTAGGACCTAGAATCCGACACACCTGGAAGATGAGTAACCTTCCCAAACAAGCATAAACATGGGCACAATTAAAAAAAACAAAAAGATTAAGACAATCTGCTCAGACACAATGACAAGAAAATTAAAGGATTATTATAGGTGACAGCTATTCAGAACTTTGGTAAACAAAAACATATTCACAATACCTATTAAACATACATATACAACGAAGATATCTCTAAGGCAACTAATTCTTATTTAAGTCTGCAATTATATCTTTGAGGTCATTCTTAAACATGTTCCAAATACAAGGGTCTAAATGAAACAGGCCACGACTCATATTGAAATTACAATGATAAGTAAGTTGTATTAAAGCAGATTCTAAAAGATTTCGTGATTAGACATCTTTTGACCTTGCAATTACTGAACTATTCGATGGTTGTTTTCACTTAAGTGTATGAATATCGCATTAAATGTTTGCCCAGTTTTTTACAGAATATTTATGCTGGCTTAATCTTACTTCTAAGCCCTTGCTCGACTGTCCGAGATAAAATGAGGGACAGTCCATACATGGAATTTTATATATTATGTTGTTGCTTTCTCTGGGGCCATTTTTTATTAACATTCCTTTTAGTGTGCTATTATAGGAAAAAACAAGGTGTACCTTAAAGGGTTTTAACAATGATTTAATGGTTTCAAATCCGTTAAAATAAGGCAAACTGAGAATGTTCTTAGAATTTTCTTTCTCCGTGTTACTTACACTATAAAACTTTTTGTGGGTTTTATTATAACAAATATCTAATATATGTGAAGGATAACATAAATCTTTCCCTATTTTTCTTATGTATTCAATTTCTTGATCCAAATATTGGGGACTGACGATGCGCAATGCTCGAAAAAACATAGAAGAAAAAATTGATATTTTGATGTTAAGATGGTGACCTGAATAGAAATGAAAATAAGTTAAGTTGTTGGTCGGTTTCCTATAAATACTGAATTTACATTGAAATGGTTCTCTATGTATCAAAACATCTAAGAAAGGGAGGCAATTGTCTTTTTCTAAATCTAGAGTAAACCTAATCGATAGTACCTGGTTATTTAATTTAGAGAGTAAATCATTTACATCAATACCGACAGGCAGAACAGCTAAAATATCAAAGAATTCCATGTACAAGTTTGAGAGAATTGGCGATAAAGGGTTGCCCATTGCCATGCCAAATATTTGTTGATAAAATTCACCACTGAATATGAACTTACAAATGCACAACCTAGTGAGTGAAATAATGTTACTTATAGGTAGAGGTAATTCATGCTGAGTTAGTTCATTACAAAGATATTCTAAAATAGAGTCTATAGGGACTTTAGTAAAGAGAGAATATACATCAAAACTAACGAATCTATCAGTAGGGCAAATAGTAATTTTGTTTAATCTATCAACTAAATCTAGAGAATTATATATATGAGAATCGGAGATGGTTCCAAGTAACGGGGACAAGATCTTAGTGATATATTTCGAAATTGTATATGAAATTGAACCAACAGTACTGATAATAGGCCTTCTCCAAGTCTCTTGTGGCTGCACATTCGACCAGAATTCGTCTAAAGTTCCTGAAAAAGTGCCTTTCTGAACAAGTGCTTCCTAAATCCTTGCTGCCACGCCGTCTAAGAAGGTATGACAATCACCCATTCAACGAATATGTATTGTGATTAGGTTTTTGTTTACCAAAGTTCTGAATAGCTGTCACCTATAATAATCCTTTAATTGTCTTGCCCTTGTGTCTGAGCAGATTGTCTTAAATTTTTTTTTAAATTGTACCCATGTTTATGCTTGTTTGGGAAGGTTACTCATCTTCCAGGTTTGTCGGATTCTAGGTCCTAATCTCTTTATAAGCCCTCTCTTCTGGTGATAGAAGTTCACTCTCGACATGGTTCGGAAGTCACGTAAAGCCGTTGGTCCCGTTGCTGAATAACCACTGGTTCCATGCGACGTAAAAGCACCATACAAACAAACAAACAAATATCTGTCAGTTATACGACCTTTCTTGTTTTGTCAATTCCTCATGTAAGTCAGTTCATCCAGAGTCAAAATATATAGGGTCTGCTCAACTCGGCAGTGGGGGCGGAGCTAATACTGTCACGTCCCAAGAGTAACACATCCCGTGCTTCTCCATTGAGTTACTTAAAGAACCTTTAGTTTTTCTACGTTTAATCCATATCGCATGGAGTTTTTGATAAAATCTTGATAAAATCTGTAAAGAGGTCACATGTTTGATGTTTTTTAATACCATTCTCTCATTTAGTCACGAAGCCTTGTTTTATTTCACAAAAAATATACCGGTTTCAACACACATAGCTACTCCAGCTTTCTTTATATGTTTATTCTTTACCTATTTATTTACTTACCTATATACTGGTTTCCTGTATTCTCTTCAAGTCCACTTTTTATAGCATGACAACTCTCTCTCTCTCTCTCTCTCTCTCTCTTTCAGGTAGTAATATCATCAAGATTATAAATAATTGTTAAGAAATGTATTTAGTTCTGTCACTGTGTTCATACCTCACTTTGAAAAGCAACTTTTTTTTATGCTAAAGGTTAGAATGATAGATTAATTATATTTTCCAAATCTTAGTATGAATAATAATTTTTATGCAATAAATACAAAGAAAATGTGGATACAGGCAGTGTGAAAAATGGCAGTTGCATTTGCATGACTTGACCACAAAAAAATAAAAAAACAATATCAGGGAACACATTTCCAGCAAATTTCTCATTAGCACTTCATATCACATAAATATACATCCGAACACATAAGTTTACATATAACACAAACTGTATGCATAAAGGTAATAATTATGCATGCCTCAAACGATTATAATATTTTCGGAAAGAAGTACAAAAAGGTATTCATCAGTCTGGCTGGATGTAACTGATGACGTTTCAAAAGGGGCGGGGCTTGATTTCAGATCTCCCTCGAACGCTTAATTTTCTATAATTTTTGCGTGTGTAGATAATTCTTTCTGTGCGCGATTATGGGTTTGAAAGTAATTGTAATTGTAATGTGTCATATACCAATTGAAAGAGCATTCTTTGTACTTTTACATGCTATATGGCAAAAGATGAAAAATTGTCTGAAAAATGTGGTAAATATTTACATAAAATTTAAAAATTTTGGTCCGTCTTTGACCTAGAATTCCTCGAAAATTTCCGAGAACACATACCAATTATATTTATGCATTATATAGTAAATTTTATCAGCTTTCTAATCCATTTTTCAGTTTCTTTCTTTCTAATCCATTCTTCAGTTTCTTTCTATCATCATCCCTTAGTCAGATACGCTACGAAACGTGAATGTATGTAGGTTGACGGATGAAGTAATTGCACATTTTTGCGTGCGTAGATAATTTTTTCTGTGCGCGCTTTGTGTGTGTGAAAGTAATCGTAATTGTAATGTGCCATATATCATTTGAAAGAGCATTCTTTTTACTTTAATGTAGTACTCGGCAACATGTAATAAGAGGAAAATTTATAAAAAAAACGCCATCGCACAAATAGTTATATAAAAATGTTATCGTAAATATAGTTTCATAAAGATATGGTCCTTTTGTAACTGATGACGTTTCACAAGGGGCGGGGATAGGTTTTAGTACCGCCTCGTGAGCAGACCCTATGAATATTGGTCAATTATTGCGAAGTATCGCTGAGCCAGAAAAGCGAGTAATAAGAAAATTAGAAAGATAATATATACGATTAATTCGTTGAGTTCTGCCATTCAACAGAATTAGTTTAAAAGAGGGTCTCCTCCCACCCCAAAATAATAATAATAATAATAACCAATTAAAGTACAGATAAACAAGTCCTCTCAAACCAACACAGCTCGGCAAAGGCCCCAACCATAAACACCCCCCCCCCCTCCCCCCCCACCCACACAAAAAAAAAACCCTTATTCGTGTCGCAAAAGTAATTCGCTAAATATGATTGGACGACCAAAGGATGGAGGGATACCTTTGTTTTGCTTTGAAGCATTTTCATCCCCCCTCCCCCTCTCTCTCTCTCTCCCTACATTTGGAAAATGGGTACGGGGTATGGTGGGAGGGAGAGTAGGGGGATGGAGTGGACAAGGCCTCCATACACCTGCTACAAGGGGTAGGGTAAAAGATCTCAATGGCAGCAGGGGATGTCAACAAAAATAAATTGAAATCGAAAATAAAAAAAAAATATTAAAAAAATATGGAATATAGACAGATTGCTTTTCCAGGGGCACTTGACCCCAGCAGACACTCGTGTGTGTGCGTGTGTATGTGGGGAGGAGAGAGAGGAGAGAGAGAGAGAGAGAGATGAGAGAGAGAGAGAGAGAGAGAGAGAGAGTAGAGAGAGAGGCAAATATATCAAATAAAACTCACACAGACGAAAAAAAAATCGCAAAAAAATACTCACTTAAAACTAGCTCGGGTATGAAAGGAGGAATTATATATATATATATATATATATATATATATATATATGTATATATATATATATATATAAGTATGTCATCGTTCTAGATGATATACATAATACCCCCCCCCCCCATTATATATATATGATTATATAATCAACTATATTATACTATAATATAATATATTATTAAATTATATATATATTTATTATATATATCGATATATAATTATAATATATATAATAATATTATATTATCTAATATAGCTGTATATATATCTATATATATATAGATATATATATATACTATATATATATATATATATATATATATATATATATATATATATATATATATATTACTATATAGATATATATAAATATATATAATATATTATTATATAAGTATAATGTCATCGTTCTAGACTTGTGGGAAATTATGATAATAATAATAATAATAATAATAATTAAATAATAATAATAAAATAATAACTTAATCTAATAACAACAATAACTAATAAATAATAACAATTAATTTTAATTTTATTATTATTATTAATTATTATTATTATTATTCTTATTATTATTATTTATTATTATCATTCTTATTAGAGATTATACTCTTGTTTTTTTCTATCTGTCCATCCGCCTGTGGTTGTTTTTGTATGGTAAACACTGCGGTCCCGGGCTTTAGACAGTTTAACATTTCAGCTTAAACATTCCAAACTATTATAATAATATTCCTATTTCGAATATTCTAACGGTGTAATGTTGCATTACAGTCAAATTATGAAAAAATACTTTTCAGTTGCAAATGTACACCCAGATATCCTTTTATTTACCCAAAATGAAAACTTACACATAGCGTAACTATCTAAAAGCCCGGGACGCAGTGTTACCATACAAAAACACCACAGGCGGATGGACAGATGAAAAAAAAACAGAGTATAGTTGTAGTTATCATATGAAGAAAAAGATGGACATGAATAAAGATGCTTAAAGAGAAAAAAAATGATTTGGTGAGTAATAACAATGAAACAGCGAACATGGAAAGGAAAGTGTGAAAATGACGAAGTAATAATAATAATAATAATAATAATAATAATAATAATAATAATAATAAAAGACAAAAGATTGTAACTAAACTACCTCGAAAAATTAAAAAAAAAATATATCTACATCTCCGTTTCACAATCCATGGATCCAGTCACTTAACAGCCCATTACGACCGTAGGATTCAAAAGGCCACGTATCCTACGAATCCTACGGGATTCCGAGGACTGTGGCGTCATCAAACAATGCACAGATGATGGGCGTCATCATCGTCCCTCATTAATGAAAATGGGCTTCTTCTTCAGTGGTTAACTAGGATTATGGGTAATGAAGGGATTACCTCTGTGCATTGGCTGCGCTCAGTGGGTCGTGTGACCCTATTTAGGTCATAGTGGTAATGTCTTTTTTTTATATATTTTAGTGTTTTTTTTATTTTTTTATGAAAGTGATAAAGTTTTTAAATTATTTTTAAAATATTGGAATGGGTTTTTGAGTTTTTCTTATAATAGTAGTAATGATTTAAAATTATTTTTTAAACATTTGAGTGTTTTTTTTTTATGATAGCAGGAATCTTTTTTTGAAATGTTTTTGTGTGGGTCTTAGTTTTTTTATAACAGCGGCAATTTTTTATTATGTTTTTAAAAATATTTAAGAGGGTGTTTTATTTTTTCACAATAGTGGTAATGTTTTTTTTAAACTATTTGTTTGAATAT